>NC_049995.1:3853727-3980631 GCF_000003815.2 Branchiostoma floridae
GGGCGAGATCGCTGTCACACCGGTATAACCGCCCTTCAGCGTAACACACCAGCATCTGTATCTTTATTTAGAATTTATATAGCCGGTAAACCGCCTTCTGCGTAACACACTAGCTTCTGCATCTCATCTGCATCTATATAGCCAGTAAAACCGCCCTTCAGGGCAATACACCAGCTTCCGTATCTGTATCTATATAGCCGGTATAACCACCTTTAGGCGTAGCACACCAGCTTCCGTATCTGTATCTATATAGCCGGTATAACCGCCCTTCAGCGTAACACACCAGCTTCTGTATCTGTATCTGTAATCTATATAAACGGTATACCTGCCCTTCAGCGTAACACACCAGCTTCTGTATCTGTATCTATATAGCCGGTATAACCACCTTTAGGCGTAACACACCAGCTTCTGTATCTGTATCTATATAGCCGGTATAACCGCCTTTAGACGTAGCACACCAGCTTCTGTATCTGTATCTATATAGACGGTATAACCGCCCTTCAGCGTAACACACCAGCTTCTGTATCTGTATCTATGCAGACGTCTAGACGTTATAGCCGCCCTTTGGCGTAGCACACCAGCTTCGCAGGCACGCGACGCGACAAGCAGCTGGTTATATTACACTGAACGACCTGTCACACCTAATCTTTGCACATCTCGCTGCAAATTTTGTTAAAAACTATCTTGTGAGAATGCACATACTGCACTTGATGGCAACGAGTTCCACCATACAATAGTTCTGAGAAAGTGCGAATATTTGAACGAACCGATCCTTGTTGTCTACTTCCAAACAACAATAAACTGGCGGTCCGTGCTCAGTGACTGGAACTGATTGCTTATTAATATTTCATACCATAAAATTGCGCCTGTCACCAATATTTGATTAACACCTGTGTGATCCTCCGATATTTGATATTGCAAATCTCTTAGAAATCCTATCTCAGAAAAAACTTAAGGCTAAAGAAGGGCAATTTGGGTCCAATAAAATAACAGGTGTAATAGCATGATAGCCGTTTATTGAAGATGTAATGTTCATACCAAGCCTTTTTGCGTGATTTATGTATGAGGGATTTCACGCAACAGGGCAGCCAAATGGCATAGACATACCGGCGCAAGCCTTCCACATTCACACTGTACGCACCATATGTGGTCGTTAATACGACTCAACGGCCGTGAAAACATATATTCATCTTTAATCACTAGAAAATACAACGCGGTACATCTTATTATAGATTGCCGCTACCCGGTTGTGGAGTTGAATCAGGAATTGGATTTTTTTATCTTACCCCTGTGCGTAGAATGGTTTTGCCCAGATTCCGTGAGTCAGACAATCAGCGGCACGAGGCTGTAGTACGGAGCGTCTTGCCAGAGGCGAAGCATCGGCAGCATCGCAGGCGGTGGAAGCTAGAGACACTACCCCGCATTTCAGCAAACAGTAGCATACCAACACAACACTTCCACGTGAGTAAGTCAACATTTCTTTCCGTATCCTTCAAATTTTAGTTTGTGATAGAAAGGGATTTTTTAGGAATTACACATGTAGTACCATTGCTGTGTTGTATTGAATGTTCAGGTAGCAACCCCGCATTTCAGCAAACAGTAGCATACCGACATCCCTCTTCCACGTGAGTAACTCGGCATTTCTTTCCGTATCCTTCAAATTTTAGTTTGTGACAACAAGGGATTTTTTAAGGAATTACCATTGCTGTTTTGAATTGGATGTTGGTAGCGTTATGCCAAATGGGTGGTGTACTCTATATAACGGATATAGCGCAATACGTAGCGTGTGAGTATTTTGTTATCTATTGCAGCTATAGCTACGTTATCTGGTTGCCATACGTATACTTCGTTAGATTTGTAATGATAACAGTGTATTCCCTGATAGTAGAATATTCTGAGAGCTTGAAGAACGATTCCACGCAGCGACTTGAGAAATGTCGTCTGTTTTACATATGAATTGTGACTTTTGCGCTTTATAAAAACATTACAGAATCGGTTTTCCCTAATAGTGGAATACTCTGAGAGCTTGCAGAACGATTCCACACAGCGACTTGAAGTATTGTCATCTGTTTACATATAAATTGTGACGGCGCTCTTACAACTTATGACTAGGAAAAATATGTATAGAAGTATGTACATATGTTGGTAGCCACGTAAAGCAAGCCCTCGCGCAATACAAGAATCAGAATCAGTTTTTCAATGTATATATCCTTCAGTCATGCAAACGTTGGAACTGTGGTATAACAATGTATTGGATCTATACCGACCTCTAGGCGCTGGAAATGACTTTTACTTCACCAATATCTAAAGTCAGAACCAAAAGTCATATCTCAGCACACGCGCGTGCAAAATCGATCCCAGCGTGGCCTATATATTGATTTTGCGGGTAATATCGTTATATCTATTGTATAAATCTTTCTTAGGGCTGATACTACTATTGGCTATTGTTTGATATGCATTATTAATATACCAAGTTGTGATATTTTGTAAATCTTTTTTTTTTTAGTTTTTGAATCGGTCAGAATTTTAATAGTGTACAAATGCCAACGTGGACGTTATGAATTTCGCTAATACATTTGTAAAGTAAGCAAATATATGTTATAGTTTATTGGTGAAAAACCACTTGCGGTCCAATCTTTAGGGCTGATTCAGCTATTGGCTATTGTTCCATGTGCACTATTGACACTAATTATAAGTTGCGATATTTTAAAAATCTTCAAGAAATGCCGTAAACATTCGAATTGGTAAGCCTTTTACAGCGTAGACGTTATGAATTTCGTTAATACAATTAAGTAAGCATATTGGCAGAAAGCCACTTGCGGCACAAAGCTGAATTCAGGTTTTTGACAAAGCTTATTGAAAATGAAAATGAGCGTTTGGCTTTGAATCACTCGTAATGACAAAAAGTATTCCATCCTACTTTCTTTTGAATCGTTATATGTTAATATCCTTAAGATCCCTGGAGATACAATTTATGTGTGCGTGGCAAAATCGTCTTAAGGCTGCCCGGAGAAGCATCTCAGTGGACAGGTGTACTCTTAAGGCGTGAAACCTGCAGGTATAAACCGAGACAAAATTAATAACTTGGCGGTAATCAATGGCCCGTATCTGATTACGAGTAATATAGCTATCCATCAAAAGTTATTCATCCGAAGGAAAGATAAACAAGAGCTATCTAACACCCAAAATTGTGACCATTGCTTGTTCAGAACGCAAGATATAAAAACCGAAAGCTCCACTGCCAAGAGAAGCCGCTAAGGGGCCCGAAATTTAATCATTTTCAACTTTTGTGACACCTCACCAAAAAAACAAACAAATATGAAACTAATCCTTCCAGCCGTTCTTGAGTTATCATGTTGACAGACACACTGAACACGCAGCTGCAGGGACACATAGACACACAAACGCTAGTGACAAATATAACCTCCATGACATTTCATGGATGTAACCATAACTGTACACAATCTAGCTCTGTCCCGGGACGTATAGTGAATATGCTGGACTCCATGCTACAGCGTGGCTGGTAAATGAGTTGTTTGTATTTATTCATAACCAGTCAACTGTCAACAATAACTAGACACCTTTTATCCTCCGACTAGCATGGTACGTCAGTTACAATGTGTTATCAGACATGTACAAGAGTTGTTGTCTTGTAGTTAGAGTAGCATTCATCACAGTTTCTGTTGGATGTTAGGTCATAGTTGCATCAGAATTTCGTCCGTTGCGACACAACATTTGGAAACTATAGACTCAAGATAATTGTTATAAATGAGAACACGACCGTATACTTCACGTAATGTCGAAGCGGCGACAAATTTATCCCGCAAATCTTTTACGGGCAACCTGTTCTATATCATTATAGACTTACTACATTGATACATAGGGATGGAGAGCAAGCACTAGTTAGTATGGAGACATAACTACAATGCAAGTGTACAAGATATCCGTATATAAGACATCATTTGCACTATTTTACGACGAAGCATGTATACATTTACGTAGAATAAAAATACATCTCCCAGCGTTTTAATTTGTGCAAACAGTTTTATATACAAACATCATTGAATATTTATTATTTAATAGTCGGTTAATATCATAAATATCCACATATATGCCCTTCACCTTCCTGTTTTTCGGGACTGTGTAAACTCAACGTGAATCATCTTGTCTTAAGACTACTACTTACTGTCTTTTTCGGGACTATACTCAACGTAAATTATATATTTAAGACTATTATTTACTGTCTTTTTCGGGACTGTAAACGCAACGTGAATTATCTTTTTTTTTAAACTTCTATTTACTGTCTTTGTCGGGACAGTAAATTCAACGTAAATCATCCTTTTTTCAAAACTACTACTTACTGTAAACTCAACGTGAATTATCTTATTTTCAAGACTACTACTTACTGCCCTTCAAGTTGCCTGGTGTCGTGACCCTATCATAAATTCTTGTCTCCGGCCCTGTTGCATGTGTCCAACACCCTGCACGGCACTAAGTACCCGGCACGCCATCTGTCTAGGACAGACATAAAATATTTACGCGCTTAAGTCACTTTTCTTGTCAGATTGTGCGCAAAGGAAACCATTTTGTCATCGGCTTTACTGAATGGCTGTATATCAAACGTTGGCTAGACTGTTGGCCATTTGATACCAGAACTTTTTGTTGTGTTTTTGTTATCAGGCCATGTTGATTTGATTATATGGGTGACATCCTCTGGGAACCCCTAAACTGGTGCGAGCGTGCGAATATAAAGAAGTTAAGCCATAAAAAAAGTTGCCTTCATTATGGAATAAAAGTGGTCAGAGCTTTTTGACGATGACATAACACACAGAATATAGTATGCCGACATAGATTTTTCATTATCATTCTTTCATAGAAAAACACTTCTCATAGACATTTTCATACTCCTGTCACATTGCGCAAAAATGTATCGGATGACGAGTCTGCGAGCTCTAAATGACATCTTCGGCTGCAGTAATAAGTCCGATCCTACCTCGATCAGCGCGCGATTTTTAGTGATCGTCGGCGACTTTTTGTTAGTCGCTCGATGCTCACTGTGCAACTAGTTCTTAACATCAGCGATAAGGCTCATTATCATAGATATATTCTTAGGCGATTGCCCGAGCCTCACTCAATGTGACAGAGACGGTTTTCGGACGAAAAATACGCGCGATCCTCTGCAGATCTTAAAATCGATCGACCTTCCAGCGATCGCGAAGTACGCCTGAAGATAGTCGACAATGTGACAGGGGCATTACAGCTTTGGTAGCGAAGGTCTCTATCTGACGTCTTGCGCTGCCTGGACACACTGACACGGTTATAATTCCATCAAGCAAAACAGACAAACTAAAAACCCACCACCCCCTGAAAAAGGACATCTACGTTGAACGACAAAGCCCATTTCTAGTCGAATCCAATATACTCCTCCTCTTTGCACTCTATTCTTCAAAGCCAGTCTCTATTAGCTAGCTTCCAGATCTTGCAAAACACTTAAGGAGAAAATATCTATATCCGCAATTCAGCTGTTATAACACAGGCAAGGTCTGATTAAGGCTGTCCTACAGACGTACAAGGGTCATTATTTTGCCGCTAAAGTTATTAAGTTGTAGGATTGCTGCAAGATTGCGCGCAATCGCCTAGTGATTGTAGTGTAAGCTGGGCAATATGTTAAGTCGTGCAATATCGGACGGTTAGATTAGACTGGGTGCTCTATTTCAAACACTGGCAAAGATAGGGAATGAAGTAGAAATGTTTGGTTGTGGCTAGGTACATGTAGGAACTCAAGCAATCACCGGCGGTTCAATACAATCATGTGTACTCATTAACCAATGAAGCAATTAAGCATACCATATCAGAATTGTGAAAAGAGTTATATATAAAGACATATATAAAGACATCAAAATACACAAAATGTCAAAATAAGATTCATGGGCATGATTTGTGTATATTTCTAGGTATACATTTTTATTTTTCGTTTCTTATGACATCCCATCGGGTTGGAAATGTGACCTAAGACTAAGCAAACATTGATACTTAAAAACGCAGAAGAATTTATCGCCTTCTTGTGCAAGAACTTTTGAGTTACACCCCATGTTATAGTATTGCATATGACTAGATGATTGAGTAAAGGTAGACTAGTCTGTAAAATGTTAAAGAAATGCTAGTGTAAATATTTTATAATGTTTTTAGTTGTGTATATTTAGTCGTATGTTATATGGTGATACAAGTGGGTAGATGAGTATCTTTGAATGTTTTGTAATTTATGACTTGTGAATAAAATGTGTGGGGGGGGGGCTTCTGAGTTACATCCCACAAACACACATAGATCAACCAAGACGCCGACGATCTCATCGGTATAACAGCCCTCACGTCCGCCCAGGATAACGCTCCTGCCACGGGCAGCTCGTTTTTCTCCCGCTCGGTGACAAAAAGTCGAACTGTAACCGGTGCCCTGAGGACTGATCTACTGGCAACTAAGGATTTGTATCTTCTAGGGAAATGTTCATTCCAGACACATGCGTATACGGGTAGCCATAACGTTGTGTGCAAAAGATAGAACAACCTCCTTATATAGGTGCTACACTTGTTATAAACAATTCCTCCTGAAACATAAGGATACGTATGAACAAAAATATTACCATCTTCGTCATATTTTCATGCTTTTATTGTGTATTATGAAAAAAGCTCGTTCCTTTCTTTAGTCTTTTGAAACATAGATACGTTGTCATAATGCTACAATGATAGATTATTTGAATTCATAAAGCAATGAACGTAATTATATCTATAAGGAATGATTATATTTGCATTCATAAAACAATAAACGTAATGAAATTAATACGAAATCAATAGATTCTACCTCTGTTTTATAAATGTAAAGTGATGAACGTATGAGATATGAATCCTGGAGCATCCCTACTGTGTCATCATCCGTTCCATGATCCCATTCAAAATCCTATCAAGATGAACACGTGTTATGAACGCCAAGAGATAAAGCCATGCCCCTGCTGCGCTCGTGCGTTAGTAACATAGCTTCTCCTGATAGAATATCGGATGCCTCCGGGAAGATGTAGGAATTCCAATGCCTTCTAGGAAGATGCAGACATTCAAAACACCCGTTGGAACATTCCATCACCTTCTTTATACACTTCCAAATGGAAAAAATCCTGAGGGAGTCTATCATTTACTCTACTACTGTATTTGTAAAACGGGCCATTTGTAAGTCCTCCTCAACCAGGAGGATTCGGAACACTGTGTCTTCTTTGTCATTTTCAACACAGATACAAAGCGGGTCTATATTACTATGCAATTTAGGGCACAGCTCTCATTATTCAATCATTTTATTATGTACATTCTGTTCGCCATTATACTTTCTATTTTTATGTCGTCATTATACTTTCTCTAGATGAACTTGAAGTTTCCATTTGGTATCTCAATCTACATAGGAATTATCTATCGGATGCGGAAAACATATCATCCGAGCATAAGACAATGTAAGTCGTTCAACATTACCAAGCACATGTACAATGACGTTCCTGAGTAGAGACGACAATGTTGGGCTACGATTGCAGCCCTGTCTAACACTCCACTCGGTTGCATGCAGATGATAGCGCTAAACTACACGAGGTTTGACATACATCAGACAAAGCAGAGTACCATCAAAGATTCAAGCAATGGCTGTCATTTTCAAAAGCAAATGCAACGTATGGAAAGTATTTGGTGACTTTCTTTTCCATTTTCGATGGAAAAAACATATTAACATCATTCGCGTATAAGAGGTATGATACAGATACGTTTTGTAGACATGCATTACAAGGACGTTCCTGGATGGACAAGACCACGTTGGGCTACGATTGCAGCCCTGTCTAACACGCCTCACGGTTGCATGCAGATGATAACGCTAACACTACACGATGTTTGCCATATATCAGACACAGCAAAGTAACATAAACCATTAAGCAAGTAACATCAGAGATTCAAGCAATGGACACTGGCTGTCAATTCCTCATGTTAAAGCAAGTGCAACGTCCGGGCAATACCTAGTGATTTCCTTTTCCATTTTCGGTGCAAGACACCCAGCATTACAGTATCCCAATCGGCTATGGACTCCTTTGACTGCTTCATGGCAATGGCAGGCAGTGGGATCCTATTCAAGTCTTATGAACTTCAATTTCCATCTTCCATGAAAATATATCAAAGTAACACATTGGGCCCTATATATAGGTATAGGCACCAGCCTGAAGATTTAATATATACATACACTTTGCTATTTTATGCTGGACGACCTAGTACTTACTGATAAGGTCATTAATCTTCAATGAGCCAATCAACGTTACTATCAACATAGTTTCATTATTTAGCTTAACCAGACGCCAAGCATCACCATAGGATTTTAGACAACTACACACTAGTTAAAGACGTTATTACGCCTGACACATTTTTGAAAGCTTTACTCTTCCACCCCATCTTCAAGCAGAACTGATTGAATGTGATGGGGAAGAAAATAACAAGTTGCTCTACCGTGACCTGAAAAGCGTTGAAAAGTCGGAACCCTTAATGGTTCCTGCTTGCTAAATGACCACAGCTAAGTGCTGCAAGCAATAAAGGCAACAAAATTGCCCCAGTTTCAATTTTTGCCCACTCAGCTATATTTCTGGTACACCGGTGGTAAATTGGTCAAAGTAGAAAGTCTGCTAAGTGTTCGCCAGGAGAATTTGTTCGCTCGTTTTTGTAGCTCCTCTAATGGCCATGTGTCCTCCAAAACATAAACCTGGAGCGATATACTTGCGAGAGTGTGTCTAGTACAGTATCTGACTGTGTATGGCTGTAGGAATGAATTTTAGAGCTGTAATACTATGAGTGACGCATTCTAACCTGCGTGTAGCATTTTAACTTGTACACAGTGTCACACACATATATATATCCTTGTATTTTATGCCTATGGTAATATATTTCAAAGCTGTGTTCATGATTTTTCATCTTATAAAACATTTACTATTACATGATAATTTCGTAAGATTTCTAAATCAAAACTCCAAACTAAAAGTGGAAAAAAAAACGTTTTTAAAAAGTGTTATTTTTTCTATCGGTAGTTTGAAAAGCTAACAGCCAATTCAGGCTACGAATACCGTTTTATTGGACCGCGCAGGCATATATAGATAAGGTATACGGTCTGTTTGGTCATGATTGATCTTGTTAACACCCCTGTCCTAAGGGTTCAGTCATATCACCATTCATATTGTCAGTGCGAGATATCTGTACGTCAAAGCTTTGGCGAAGTCTCTATTTAGGGTGAAGGATTTGTGTGATGGATTCTGTGTGTACTCCATGAGAGTTCTGTACATTCTATGTACTCAGACACAATATATCAAGTTACTTGAAGATGAACAAGTTACGTGACCGTGTGCGTAAATAGCAAGATTCAACTTTAAAAAACTACAATACTTTTTTTCTGACCGACAAAACAATAATTTTATGTGAAGGTAGAAGCTCACAGTCAGTAGTGTTTCATATGTCCTTGGTTTTACATGTCCTTTTATATTGCATGATGCGCACAAAATGTACAGCACCTTGGTTTAGTGAGAACACCCATAGCATCGCTGATATTCAATTATCTCGATATAAAATCATATGACTTAACCTTATAGGATAGCAGTGTTGTATGATTTATGACTATTAAGGACCGTGTTCGGCTACGCATTGAATCGCTTCCACCATAAACTTACATACATGAATGTTTTCTGCGTGACAAATATACATATTCTCGTCACGCTTTAGCCATTTACCTTCTCAAGCGTATTGTTATGTTTTCCACCGTGCAGCCTTTGCCACATTTCAAGTTATCTTTATTGTTTTTGGGTGTATCTGTCTGTATGTGTATGTCAATATCTGATCTTTGGTATGTGATCAGAGGTCGGGAAGACGAAGGTCAAGGTCAATTCTGCGCCCTAGCATGCGACCTTGGTACTGCAGCATAATTTCCATTTTCTTTATTATTTTTTTTTTGTGGCAATTAGCTTTTGATGTAAGGAAGATGTGGTGCATGTTTGCCCCCCCCCCCCCCTAGCAGCTTGCTCTGGAACTGCAGGGTCGTTTTTGTCAAAATATTGCAAGGAGAATAACGGAACAAATGAACGACAGATTTCCAGGTTATTTTTTTCTGTCAGTAAGAACATCTGTTAGCCTGATTATCCCATCAGAAAACATTGACATCTTTGGGCACATGTCTATAAAATAGTTGAGTCAATAACCCAAAGACATAAGTACGTCGGTAAAACTGTGTTTTCTGTCAATGAAGCTTTGCCCATATAACCTAAACGTACCTATCAGGGAATGAGCCATTGCTTCAGTAGCTATCACGGGAAGCCTGCCTGTAGGCATTATTAGCCTGGCATCCAGCCGAAATATAGCTCTCGAGTCTCTTCTCTCCTCTTCGCAATTACGAAGAGGAGAGAAGAGACTCGGGAGCTATGCTACGGCTGGATACCAGGCTAGGCATTATCAGATCTGGCGGTGAAAGCCTGCACGCTGTCTGGGGACCTCGTGGCTTGATTTGACACTACAAGAGCTGAACAAGACTGAAAGTTGTAATTAGTGCCGCGCAACACCGACAGTTAGAGCGATTGGTCCCTGTAGGCGGTAGACAGAGAGTGTATGAAGTGGAGCTGCCTTGAGGGTGGTAACAATTGAGTCCCCGGTGTGACTGTTCCTAACAAATCCTCACAACAACTTTCCACTGTGTACGGTTCCATAAATGTTTGAACATTTTGAAAATAACGATTTAACTTTCTTATGACATAATCATTGTCTTCAAGATAACTGATGAACTAGTTGGTCAGGACACGTCAACCTCTGGAGGTTCGACGTGAGCAATGGGTGTGAATCTGTATCGGTATCTATATAGCCGGTATAACCGCCTTTCGGCATTCTAACTTGTCAAAGGTCAAAGGTTATTGGAAGTCTATATCAGCCCCCGTCTCGGTCTCATGAAACTTCATCCTAATATGGTGTCTGGTTATTGCTACTCCATTACTACGTACGCTTCAGCAACCAATGCCAACACCTTTCTCCAGCACATATGCTGCTTATATGCCCCTTTAACCTCATCATTGAGACTACAACGTGCAGATATATTTGAAGTTAAATGCTTACCAGATGTAGACTGATTGATAGTGGGTCTGCCATGCACATAACATACAGTCACACGTAGTAAAACTACATCAAAATGCATGAGTGTCCCTGAATCACCTCTATACAGCACAACAGATGGTCAAATCATGTTGTTCTGTATGTTCACCATGGTAAAGAAGGAATAGGTTCAAAGATCATGTCACTGACATACGGTCTTCATTTTACAACACTCTTGTCTTCTTTCACGATGGATGCCATCCTGACAGATGTTTTAATTCGTGCTTCAATTCACTACAGTGTAATAGAAAGTAATTGTGTATTCCACGGTTACTAAAAGAGTATCCCCCAGGTATTGACTGTTATAAAATTCGTGCCGTACACCCATTGTGACACGTGTCGGCGCAGGTCTTCTACAGGTTATGAAGAGAAAATTGGTTGGTTGTTTTGGGACCTGTAAAAGGGCTGAGCCAATATGTCAGCATTACTCATTGACGTGTTTCTGCTGTAGGAATGACGGGGATGGGATCCGCTGGATTAGTCAATTGACAAAGAGGCTCTTCTCTGTCACCGGCATAAAGTGAACGTATGCCCCAGGTGCCATCTCCAATTTTTATCTTGACGAACTATCCCTTTCTGTATGGAGAGACTTAGCGCAATCTTTAAACACATTGAGGTATGATTTATTGATATTGTTGGTGTGTTTTAAAGTATATTTTTGTTATTCTGAATCAGTGTTTGTTGCATATGGACCATGTGCTTGAGGTAAATGAATATTATTGAATAGAAACTATCTAATGCCCAAAATTCTTGTCTATAGCTTGTCCAGAAAAGGGGATATCAAAAGCGGACAGTTCCAAGAGAAGTCACCTGTGGGGCCCAAAGTCAAAACGGTTTTTATGAGACATGACCTAATCACATACTAGTTTTCATGACAATCCATCCAAAGCATTTTCATTTATGCTCTTCAACCACTTACATGTAGTCCACATACATATCTTCAAACGCTACCGATAACGCTAACATTACCTTCTTAGCGAAGATAATAAGATAAATATATTCTACCGTATCCAGTACTATCGCTTTACTGGTCTTTGAACTGGTCCGAATAAGTTCAGTTCAATGCAAAATCATCTGCTTGAATGCAGCCAGCCTTCGTGAAGTTGCAATACCCAGAGTGCCCAACCTTACTACTGACCCCTAACTACACCTTCTGTTCTCAGTCCCTCTTCATCATATCCATCCACTCCTCCCCCCCCCCCCCCAGCGTATGTTCTACCTCTCTTATAACCTCAACCCTTGACCTATACATATCCTACACCTCCTCATCATAGACTCCCATCTCGTTTGTGATAGTTCAAAGTCTTCAATTTCAATGTCAAAATAGAATTCTCTATCAGCTTTCTACAGCAAACTTTTAAGTTAACAAATACATAACGCATCCCATTAAATGGTACTTATTAGCTGGCATACTATAGGGGTTATCAATAATGGAATCCGCTCGTAACGTGTTAATGATTGGATGGAGAAATCTGTAGGTTTATGATATGCTTTTATGGAGTTGGATGACAATCGTAAAAAGTCTACTATTTGATGAGACACGTTGAAAGAATAGCAATGTTGTATAGCGTTGTTGTTGTCGAAATTAGGATTATTTTATGACCATTTACACAAATTACAAATATCTACATAAAGCTGATATATAATATACCTTAACTTTTTACCCTGCAGTCTTTTCATAGAAAGTTATGCAATGGTTTATCTTTAGAAAGCAATACCTTTGAAGCAAAAGCCCAACCTTTTAAAAGCTGAAATCCGAAGACTAAAGATTTCTGCAACAACCATCTACAACAGATGACTTCCAACAGTAAAAAGCAAGTCTAAATCCAAAAGCACTCTCTTTTTAAGTTGTTGAATAATGTAAACTTAGAAATAAGAGTCCTTGTTACGATCTACAAAATCGCGAGGTCTTTACAACAGTTTCATGACAGGTCGTTTAGAATACGACGAGCTTTGAAACGAAATACGCGAGGTCATTGCCTGCATATGGAGTGGCAATAGGGTGCTGTTCTGTATGCTTCACATTTAAGTATTGGTAATGAAGGATTAGTCAAGAACAATTGAAATTTGTTGCGGAAATGAACAACCAAACATGCAAAGAAAACGTGTGTTGTTCTTTGTATAAGTACGTTCACACTGATGTAAATTCAGGCTGCTCGTATTCCATTGTTAGATATGTCGTACGACAGATTTACGACTTAACAACAACTTTGTTGGCGTAGTTGTAGATGGGTCGTGCATGATTCCACCATCTTATGACGTAAATATCGTATCCTGAGAAAAAAGCTGCTAAAGATCTCAAAATATATGTGACTGGACCTTATGGTAAATTTAAAAACTTGGGTACATTTTGATAAAGTCGTGAATAGGTCGTAAACAATTCCAGTGTCTTGTAACATAACACGTTGTCGTTTCGTCATCAAAAATCTTCTTCAACGTACATGCATCTGACTGCACTTTTCAACAAATTAACGACAAGAACTCTACATAGTCGTGGATAGGTCGTGCAAACGTCTTTTGACGGATAAGCTGTCGTATCTCTAATGCAATCCTCTTCGACATACATGATTGTAATTGCACCTCTAGAAAACCAATGTAACGACAATAACTTAGTCTTGTATGAGTCGTACATAATACTGTGAAGGACTGTTCGTATCCCCTCTGAAATCCTCTTCGACATACATGATTGTGATTGCTAGAAAACTCATTTGTAGTTGGCCTGGGATTGAAAATGTTGGCACACCGGACGTACCTCCAAGTCGATTACGATTCCTCTCCACCAGCCCCCCTAATGTGAGAGTGTTCGGGACGGCAGAACTTCACCAGGGGTGATTACACTCTAGATCATGTAGTAGTAAATGAGGCAAGAATTCGCGGTAGCCTTGAAGAACTAACTAAAGATCATGTAGATCCAGAAGAGACGATTGATTACATTGCATCTTCTTTTCTTTCAAAACCTGCTGTGTTTCTCCTAAAGGTACAGATGCTATCAGTTTAAGGATTCTTCTGTCGTAGCCTTGAAGAATTCAAAGTTGCTGATTACAGGCTTCGTTAAAGGTCCTCTCGATAAGCTCGAGGCCAAGTTTTCAGCAACTTCCTCTATCGGAAAAGATAACGGGTTATCATCGGCAAACAAATTACCTACCTACGTAACAAGAACACCTCCCCACCAGCTCCCCTAATGTGAGAGTATTCGGGGCGGCAGACCTTCATCTAGGGTGATTACACTCTAAATTAGGCGAACCCTGCGGTAATGACCGACAAGATCAACCCAAGAGCAACTTCTGGCTAAACGACTTCTCTCAACCTGACTTGATGAGGAAGGGTTTTAGCTGGGTGCAAGATTGGGGTATTGGACAGAAAGAAATGACCTCTATTTCATCGTATTAGCTGCAGCATTCCTTAGCAAAAAGCAGTTACAAATTGAATCTATGTCTAATCTGACCATGATGAATCGTAAGTTCTGTAATTTCTATTACGTTTCCTCCTTTTCGTTTAACATTCTAGATACACTAAGCCAGATCAGGACAAAACAACTGTAAGTCAATAAATTACAATTACAATTACAACAAGCGATACTCAATTTCAATGCGTTACAGAAAGAACCAAGGCAACCTTCACAATGACCAATCATTTCTTTTCTTTCTTTTCTTTCGGTTCAATATTTTTTTAAAAACATAAGGCCAGGGCAGAGCAACTAGTAGGTAGTAAGTCAAAAGAACTGATGATCCATTTCAATACGGAATGGAAAGCCAACAACCTTTAGAATGACCCACGAAAGCAATATTACATCTCGCTGCAAGAGACTTTTGAAAGTTCAGCCAAAGGCTCATTATTGGTGGCCTTTGCGGGGTCTCTGCGTTTCTTCCAGTGACCTTTATCAAACGTGAACTGGTTAAAGATCTTTCAGATCTAGAAGGGAAAATCACATTGTATCTTGGTTTCAGAAACTTCTTATGTTTGCCCGAAACGAAAAGATGCTATCAGTTCATGAATGATTTCGTGGTAGCCTTAAGGAAAAGGCTAAAGATCTTGCAGATCTAGAAGAGACAATTACATTGCATCTTCTTTTCTTTCAAACTTCCTGTGCTTCTCCTCAACGTAAAAGATGCTATCACTTTAAGAATGTATTTGTGGTAGCCTTGAAGAACTAACGAACGAACTAAAAGATCTGGTAGATCAAGAAGAGACAATTACATTGCATCTTCTTTTCTTCCAAAACTCCGTGTTTCTCCTTAACGTACAGATGATATCAGTTTTAGAATGCATTCGTGGTAGCCTTGAAGAACTGCCTGAAGATCTTGCAGATCTAGAACAAATGAGTACATTGCATCTTCTTTTCTCCAAAACTTCCCATGTTTCTCTAAACGTACAGATCTTATCAGTTTAAGAATTCTTTTGTCGTAGTCTTGAAGAACAAAGTAAAACTCTTGTAGATCTAGAAGAGACAATTCAAAAACTTCTTGTGTTTCTCCTAAAGGTAAAGATCCTATCAGTTTAAGAATTCTTCTGTCGTAGCCTTGAAGAATTCAGAGTTCCTGATTACAGGCTTCGTTAAAGGCCTTCTCGATAAGCTCCAGGCCAAGTTTTCAGCAACTTCCTCTATCGGAAAAGATAACGGGTTATCATCGGCAAACAAATTACCTACCCACGTAACAAGCACACCTCCTGGTAGGTATCAGGACCAGGAATCGGCGGACGGGAATACAGGGCTGACTGATTGGTATCTGAAGGGGCAGAAATTGGTTTGGGATCGATCCTGGGTTAAAGCGTTGCTTCCTGTCCACACTATCAATGAACCCTGGAAGAGGAACGAGCTGCAATTTTCCGGCTTGTCAGAGGAAAGCGCCTGGAAGGCCTGGAGCTGTAAGCAACAGTTTGGGCTTCTATATCTGGAGTCTGGCACACGGTGGATAGGAAACAACTCTTGTTCTGACAAGATTGAGAAAGCGTTCCGCACTACCTAAACTACGATTGCAGATTTCAATATTGGTGGAAAAAGCCGGATTAGGCAGGCCTGGAAGCCCTCAAGCTGTAAGCAACAGTTCTTACTATTTCTGTAGTCTCTGGCATGTACCCGTGAATATTCTATAAAAAGACACTTAGCGTTTAATTTCTACCAACATTTTTTGACCGTGTATTCTGACTGGTTCATATTGCGCTGCAGTTATAGATGTCGCTGCTTACAGATGCGGTAACAAACGTTAAGTCTGGTACATGTGTTAGAAAAAAACTGACCAGATTGAGAAAGCATTCTGCTCTACCTAGATTACGATTGTAGATTTCAATACTAGAAAGGCCGACATTTGCTTAAGAGCAAATACAGCATATTTCAGCCATACCCCTTCCCACGCAACATTGGACTGTTCCAAATCACCCCTGCGCAAAAATGGAACATCCTCTTAACAGTACATTATCCCCCAAAGTGGACTGGTATTGTGAATTGATTCCAGGTAAAAACAGAGCTTGCTTCTATTTTTTCAGAAAATGACAATAATCACACCTTCCATTCAGAAAATTTTCATCATGACTGAAAATTGTTGAATGACTTCATGTAATGTCATTAACAATTTTCAGTACGATAACTAGGTGTAAGTTTAAAAAAGTATAAGCTCCTTGTGATGTGGGTACATTTATTATTGCAGTGAACTTTTTTTATCCAAGTAGGGCATACGATTTAATAATTATCAAGCAGTTGCAGGTACTGTAGGAGCGTTTGTTTTCTTCAAGCTGTAAAACTGTTAAACTGTTTTACTTTGTATGCAATCAGCCATCGAGCCTATTCTTATTTTAGTTTAACAACTTCCTGCCAGACCCGGAAGATACGATTGAACCTTGTTCGAGGATTTATTTTCGTCTGTCTGGTCAGTCTGTTCATACCCTGGCGCTGAGGGTGTTTTATTGGGCTGAAACTCTGGCAGTTTAAAGTTACTTACAATTTAAATGTTCAAAGTTTATGTCAAACAACAACAGCACTAGGAAATGTGGCCACTATAGACAGGTGGTCACTATAGAGAAAATGCTGATCTATTGACTAGGAGCCATACGTTACACATGATTTCAGTACACTGATCATTAATCATATAAACATTGCACAGGTAAGCCAATTGTTTAGATGTACAACTAAGTTCAAATAATTCTGAAGAGAAATATTGATGAGAAAATAATCATTCTCGCCACTGTCTAACTTATAATTACGTATCAAAACTAAACGCAGATTTTCTAACTAACGCACCTTTCGCCGACTTCATCAAAGGACCGCCGGCTATCAATCAAACACGGCTGTTGATTAGACTTAGAGTTTCAAACAGTCATGTGCTGTGTGCCAGTTGACAGCGAACTTCATGCTACGTGATGTTTGACATTGCTTGGACCTTCTTTCCTACAGCGGTGCTTCTACAAAATATTTAGACTGTAACACTGAGTCCCACATGTTTTATAGAATAGAATTTGACGCAGAACAGCGTTTTTCGCTGGGTATTTTTCTTGAAACATACTTGAGATAGGGATATCAGACCGTCAACAAAAGTCGCACAGCGGCTAACGGCGCAGCGAAGATACTAGCGCTATAAATAAGCGCTTCAACTAAGGATGGCAACCCGTACAATATTTTTGTATACTGTTGAGCTAAGTAAAGTTTGTTGTTTATGAGGTTTTAGTTGTCTTTGAAGCTTTGACCCGAAATATTTTAAAGTCAAACTGCTGAAGAGAAGTAAGTGACTGCTACGATTATCGTAGATATGGCCCTAAAAACACTGATAAAAGAAGCCTTCTCAATAGTCTAAAATGCAAGAGCTTCCAGGGGGGCTTTGCCCACCTGGGTCCCCCCCACAGTGGCCCTGCCCCTGGACCCCGCCAGGGCCATTCGGCGGCCCCCGGACCCCTGTCCGACGCTTTGAAAAAATCCTGGCGAGAAGTCTGTACGGCCTGAGTGTTCAAGTTAACGTATTGTGTGGTCCCGCTTATGAATATTAATTAGCCTTCGCTTTCCTCTTCGCTGATTGGCTGAACCATTAATTGAATTAACTCTTCCTGCCGGCTAGACGCAGGTGCAGATGTCGGCTCTGTGGGGTGAACGTCCGAAAGGTCATGGCATGGAGAACGAAAGAAAACCAATTTCCCCTCAAAAAAGTGCTGTAATTAAGCCTTTTACAGTACTTTATGCCAAAAATTTTACTTGGATCATTTTACCAACTATCTTATGCTTATCTATACCAAATGTTACTCATACCAGGGTACAGGGGTGCAAAATATACCGTTATAAGACCGTCAACAACAGTCGCACGGAGCTAACAGCGCAGCGAAAATACCATCGCTAGCGTTTCAACTTCGGATAACAAGTTATAAGTACTGTTGAACTCAGTAACGTTAAAGTTTGTTTTTAGTTGCCTTTGACGGTTTGACCTGAAATAGTGTTACGCTAAACTCCTGAAGAGAAGTTAAGTGACTGCTGCGATTATCATAGATATGCCCCTAAGAACTGATACAATATAAAGCCTTCTGAATAGTCTAAAATGCGAGAGCCTTAGGCGGGCTTCGCTCCCCCTGGCGGGAACACTGCTATATACGGGATCATGAGGCCCCGCTTATGAATATCAATTAGCCTTTGGCCTCCTCTTCGCTGATTGGCTAGGTCTTTGATTCAATTAACTCTCCGGCTGACGCGCACAGGTGTGGCTCTGTGCGGGGTCACGGAAGGTCACGTCAGGAGGCCAAAAGAAAACAATTTTCCCCTCAGAAAAGTGCCAAAATTAATCATTTTAAAGTTGTTTATGTCAAAAATTTTACTTGAATCTTGTTACCAAGTATCTAATGCCTATCTATACCAAATTTCAGGTCATTTAATTGCAATACCAGGGTACAGGAGCCAAAAGTGTCCTTTTTTGGTCAAAAATTGGCCAAAAATCGCAAAAATAAGCATTTTGTTGCACTGTACACCCAAAGTGTTATTGAATTTATATGGGGGGATTATCAAGGCACATCTGTGTCAAATTTCAGCTCATTCGGTTGCAATACCAAGGTACAGGAGCCAAAAGTGTCCTTTTTTGGTCAAAAATTGGTCAAAAAATCGCAAAAATAAGCATTTTGTTGTACTGTACACCAAAAGTGTTATTGAATTTATATGGGGGCATTATCAAGGCACATCTCTGTCAAATTTCAGCTCATTTGGTTGTAATACCAGGGTACAGGGGCCAAAAGTGTCCTTTTCTGGTCAAAAATTGGTCAAAAAATCGCAAAAATAAGCATTTTGTTGTACTGTACACCAAAAGTGTTATCGAATTTATATGGGGGCATTATCAAGGCACATCTCTGTCAAATTTCAGCTCATTTGGTTATAATACCAGGGTACAGGGGCCAAAATATACAGTTTTGGTCTAAAATTGACCAAAAAATCTCAATAAAATCATTTTAGAGGCAGATATGAAAAAACTGAGAAAAAAGCATCAAGGTATTGGCCCATTCTACCCCTGTGCCAAATTTCAGGTCATTCGGTCCAGGAACGGCGGAGATGAATCACTTTGAAGATTTGACAGGAGAAAGAAAGAAAGAAAGAAAGAAAGAAACATTACGAATACAATATATTTCACCATACTATGTATGGCTGAAATATAATTAGAGAAAATCTGAACTAGGCAAGGAATATGATAGGTAAAATATGATGGTGTATGCTTTTTTGGAGTCACCCTATAGTGTATTCGTTGTATACAGTCGTTATACTTGTTCACCCTGAATTATTAATCTTAGTCCGTCGGTCCGGCACTTTTCATATAAACTATGAATATCAGATATACCGTAGAAAAATCGGCAGCTTTGTCTCTGTATACATAGTTGTATTGAAATGCATGAAACGAAAATAAAAGCAATTTCGAAGCAACAAAGAAAGACCAGTATGATGGTTTGATAGTCTTTACACTGTTTGAAAAGCCGAGTTTACGTGGTGGAAACTCCTGGGCATGCACCCAGAAACCCGAAATATTCGGACATTCACGGTACGTATCGAACCGGGCACACTGCCTGTCCGGGCAACTGGCACACCCAAGGATGCACGGAAACGAACCATTTCGTGTCCGGTACGTGTCTATGACCCGTGCTTGACCGCGCATTCAGCCGTAGGACTTCTCTATATGCCCGGACACCCGAGACTTCAACCTTTTTTATACATTATGTCATTTTGACAAAGATGTCAACTTTCTGACGACAGATGACAACCACATGATATCGTCCTGAAGTCTGGCTCTGTTTTTTCTTAATCTGATTTCCATTATGAGATGTCTGGACATGCGTCTCTATTATAGACCATTACTCCTGGATTTCCTCAAATCTTCTGTCTGCCGACGCGACGCAATTTTGATAAAAAAAAACGATAGATTTACTGCGCTCGGGCCCACAGATTTCATTATATCCGGGATCTCCCTAATCTGACTGCCTGGCACACCCTGAAGCGCCGATCGCCCTGTCTGCTCTAATGTGATTTGTGCACCACAAATTGAAAAGCATATTCATTACTTATGCATCCAATATTTACCTTTCGCAATATTCGTTCTCGTTGCCGCATACTTTGTCTCAATTAGAACAACTCTAGGTTGAGGCTGGAAGAGATTTATAACTTTACTTTACACATTAGGGTTCTGTCGGGAGAATTTGTAGCATGGGTACCACCGTACCCGGGTAGTAGTTGGCTTCTGCTACACGTCTGGAGACCTGTATATTCAAACCTTTTCGTGGTTACGTCATGGGAATGGGTTCTAGAGCGCTTGTTCGATGACAACAGGCCGTCTGTCTGGAGGATTTGTGTGTTTTAACTTGAAAGTTCATCTGTGTTTGATAGAAGTCATTGGTGAACTAGTTGAACTGTAAATTCCAACACAAGAATTGGACTCACCCAAATTTTCGACTGAACATCACCAGTTTTTGTCAAGGAATGAACAATCCACTGCTGCTCTGAAGCTTTACAACCATCCCTGGACATGGACGGTGGGTGCCATAGACTTCCTGCAACCTATGATCCACTATACTATCTGCATAACGTGACGTCACGACAGCAGTGGATTGTTCATTCCTTGACAAAGACTGGTGCTGTTCAGTCGAAATTTTTGTGTTAGAATTTGCAGTTCAACTAGTACACGAATGTAGTTTTTGTGTTTGTGTACGGAGTTGTTGGGTGGAGTGACGCGGGTTAACGTCCGCTGCTTCGTCTCTGTCGGGGCACTGAGTGCAGCGGTTTCGAAAGGTCGATATAGAGAGCCCAATTTAGACAGAAGGCCGGCGTCATGTTGTACATCACTGTTGGCGCCACAGTGCTGAGATCGAGACAGTAATGGCCAATTTTGGGGCTTCTGAAAAACGGACTTGTGGTGAGCGTCAAGTGGAGACTGTATTGCTCGTGATAGTTTACCTCGTGTTACGTTACATGTAGAACTCCTACCTACTAGTAATATGGTCTAGTTTATCGTACTATTGTCGTGCCTGGTCGCGTTCGTTGTACGACTGTTGTGCGATTGCAAACAGACGACATTCTTTGGATATTCGTGCATATGTGCATACAACCCAGCTGTATTCCTACCTAAAGGCTGTCTTATATCATTGCCGTCGGTTGGTTCTGCCACAGCCTGCTAGAAAAGTCTACAACATGAAAATCTTACGGCGACCTTCGACGAATATGACTTCACCATCACACTACGCTAATCCAAAAATATATTATTGAATACGGGCTCAAAAAGTTTAATACATTATCATAAACCTCGCCGTAACAATACATCTATCTATGAACCGTGTTTGCAATTTACAGTCCGATCCTTGAACGTGCAATATTAGTCCCTGGAGCAAAGTTTTATCATTGCAAGTCTTTTGGTACAACGTTTGTTACAACTTTGTTGCAAAATAAAAATCTTAATAGTTAGGTTGAAAATTTCCAAAAGTCTAATCGAACAACCTACACGTCGCTAGTGTTTGAAGATTTTTTTCGTCTTTTCCAACGTACGGTATATATCCATATTTACGGTAAAATGTGAAGCTTTTATCCCAGATCCACGAAAGTCTCCGCCACATCCCTTCAGGGAGACAAACGTCCCCAGTGTGCGTCATCACTCTGGTAAGTGACAGACGCCAACATAACGGGGATCCTCGGACGGGAAAGTTAGCGGGAACCTGACGCCATTATGAGCTGTTTGTCCTCAAGGAGGGGAGGACAGACGGACTTACATAAATTTAGTAGTGTCTCGTTTCTAAACCCCTTCTCCGTTGCTATTATTAGTTTTTCAATGTAGAAGTTTGTCAAGAATATTTTTCTAGATGGTTCTATCCGGTCAAACTGCTATGTACGGAGTCTCATGTTTTTCTCGTGGATGTTTGTCTGGTCTAGTTTATGTGTATTCACAGTTATTTGAGTGACAGATAGTGTGTGGGAAGATGACCACAAAGGTTAGACTTGTCCGACTGGTAGCAAGTACAGGATAGGAGGCATAGGTCAGAGGTGTCAGGACTAGTCATCAATCAGACATGACAGTCCGAATCATGGAATAAGCTACTCATCTACGGGGTTATCGTTTCTGGTCTATCTGTTTTTATTGTTGATTTTCCAATTCACTTAATGGTATTATGACTAAAATCGCAGCGATTTACAATTTCTGTCCACAATACCTCTAAGCTATACCATCGGACCATATTGCACCCTAATTTCGAGGACGTTTTAATCATATAAATGATGTTACCGAAAACAGTTTATTTCTGCAAAGCAGCCCACATAGTACCTTATGAGAACCAGTCCCATAGAAACGTACCCAAATGACCTACGTAGTCCATTGACATACATTGATCATCCCTGTAGTACTTTGCTGAGTGCTTCGATTTTAAAGCAGGTCCGGTGAAGGGAACATGCTTCAAATTCATTATAGTTCCATAGACTACAACATCCTTGGGTTGGTAATGGGTACATTTGTCGCCCAAGGTAATGTTTGAACATCTATCTTCTCTTCCTGGCCGTTGATAGCCCCACAAGACGTTGCATAATTTGTGGGAACATGTACACGTTTTCCTTCAGTTCAGTGCACTGGACGGGAACATATTATAGGGTTTGTAACTGGAGCTTGTCCATTGCCTGCGATTGGACTTATGCTGGCACTTGTACATTATGTTGGTTTGAAATCTTGTCGAGGAATCCACAAGAACCCCTTGATACGTATGACGTCAACTGTCGGTTATAATTAGTTTTATTATTCATTCTTCTGATATCGCTTCTTTGACCTGTGGGTGTCTTATTATATGGAGGTCGGCATATGTCTCCTCTGACAGGATACAGAATTCTGTCCTTACCTTACCTTGTCTATTTATCATTCCGCCATTAAGACAATACAGTATTATGCACAAGAATGTCTGTGTTTACAGCCCGGGAAGTATAAACCATTACCAGCTCGGCCATCTTGGGACTCAATCTTTTATTCCCTCAGGCTATAAGAAGCATTTATACCTAATGACATTCTCACAGTGTACAGAACACGGCAGACTAATCTGCACCTTATCCCATTAACCTAAATATTTACAGATTCAATTTGGCTGCAGACGGCAGCAATGATGTTAACACAAACACAATTCCTATTGAAGAAATGATATATCTTACTGTTCCAACGTCGCGTGAGCAATCGTGGTGCATTATTGTCTAGGTCAAAATTCAGATTCTATACTTTTAACGTGATAAAACGTACGGATTAAATTTGGCTGCAAACGGAAGTGGTAATGTAAATTCCACATCGTCCTATTGTCCAAAAAAGTTACTGAGCGAAGTACGCATATGCAGTCGTAGTGCATTGTGGTCTAGGTCAAAGGAAATATGTGAGCGTATGCGCAGATCACATTAGTTAATTAGCGCCTCGAACGCTGACCTCACGTGACACAACCAGCAGCCCCCGCCAGGGAGGCCAGTCGCGTCAGGATGCGCTCGTCACGTCATCAGCAAATCTTACTGTAGCGTAAATGTTTCACGGTATCCCCGGCCCACGGCTTGTCGATGAGCCTTGCAAGCAGGCGAAGATTCAGTCGTGGTGTCCCCAGTTCGTGTTTTGAGGCCGGGATTCTGATAAACTTGATTCTCTTCCTCAACACCGGGCACATGCGGACGTGCCGGACGATCTCACCAGTCACGGGTGACCGTCGGTTTTTCACGTCGCCTTCGCCGTCACTCATCCCAAGATTCGCCATTCACTCTGAAGGTGTCTCATGCCTGTGTAGTGAACTCCTACTCTTTTCTTCCCGGATCATCCTTGCAGTGGGCGTCATGACTGAATAGAACCCTTCCTCTAGTGGCCTTCACCCCGCTCGCGCAAGTGGTAGGATCCAACCCGCGGCTGCCGGACTGCAGTAGTAGACCACCCACCGGGGTTGCTTACTGTTAACTCCAAGCTCGCAAAACCGTAAGTCACGCCAGTTCGGACGTTCTTTACTCACTACATAACTTTACTGGTGGATCCTGGATCGTGGTCCCGCTCGGGTAGACGTACTTCATTACGATCTCTACACCGTGACCCTTCATTATTATAAACACCTCTGTCGTACGGGATTACCTAACAAGATTGGTAGGGTCAGGATTGCGACTGTCAACACCATCCAGACCCCCTGTCTAATTGAGTCCTTCTGTGCGCCAACGGACACTAGACTCGCCATATTGAGATAATATGCCTGCCAATATCCAGCGAAGACTGACACCGCCGGCTCGTATTTTGCCATGTTCCTGTACCCACAGTTGGTTTCGTGGACAGTGTTTCCTCTCCGGGTTTGAAATGTTGGATCCTACGGACAGTGTTTCCTTACAGGAGTTGGCTCGCCAAGAGTAACCCCAGCGGTATATTTCCTCACAGCTGGCTAACACTCCTACGGACATATAGTTTCCTCAAAGGAGTTAGCTCGCCAGTTGAACAGTGACACTCCTACGGACAGTGGTTCCTCACGGTAGTTAGCTCTCCAGTTTAACAGTGACACTCCTAAGGACATAGCTTCCTCACAGGAGTTAGCTAGCCAGTTAAACAGTGACACTCCTACGGACTTAGTTTCCTCACAGGAGTTAGCTAGCCAGTTCAACAGTGACACTCCTACGGACATAGTTCCTCAAAGGAGTTAGCTAGACAGTTAAATAGTGACACTCCTACGGACATAGTTCCTCAAAGGAGTTGGCTAACCAGTTAAACAGTGACACTCCTACGGACATAGCTTCCTCAAAGGAGTTAGCTAACCAGTTAAACAGTGACACTCCTACGGACATAGTTCCTCAAAGGAGTTAGCTAACCAGTTAAACAGTGACACTCCTACGGACTTAGTTTCCTCACAGAAGTTAGCTAGACAGTTAAATAGTGACACTCCTACGGACAGTGGTTCCTCACAGGAGTTAGCTCGCCAGTTGAACAGTGACACTCCTACGGCCATAGTTCCTCAAAGGAGTTAGCTAACCAGTTAAATAGTGACACTCCTACGGACTTAGTTTCCTCACAGGAGTTAGCTAGACAGTTAAACAGTGACACTCCTACGGACACAGTTTCCTCACAGGAGTTAGCTAACCAGTTAAATAGTGACACTCCTACGGACGGTGGTTCCTCACAGTAGTTAGCTAACCAGTTAAACAGTGACACTCCTACGGACTTAATTTCCTCACAGGAGTTAGCTAGACCGTTAAACAGTGACACTCCTACGGACATAGTTTCCTCACAGGAGTTTAGCTAGCCAGTTAAATAGTGACACTCCTACGGATAGAGTTTTCCTCCCAGGAGTTAGCTAGCCAGTTAAATAGCGACACTCCTACGGACAGAATTTTCCTCACAGGAGTTAGCTAGCCAGTTAAACAGTGACACTCCTACGGACATAGTTTCCTCACAGGAGTTAGCTCACCAGTTAAACAGTGACACTCCTACAGACAGTGGTTCCTCAAAGGAGTTAGCTAGCCAGTTGAACAGTGACACTCCTACGGACATAGTTCCTCACAGGAGTTACTAGTAGCTAACCAGTTAAACAGTGACACTCCTACGGACTTAGTTTCCTCACAGGAGTTAGCTAGACAGTTAAATAGTGACACTCCTACGGACAGTGGTTCCTCACAGGAGTTAGCTAACCAGTTAAACAGTGACACTCCTACGGACTTAGTTTCCTCACAGGAGTTAGCTAACCAGTTGAACAGTGACACTCCTACGGACTTAGTTTCCCCACAGGAATTAGCTAGACAGTTAAATAGTGACACTCCTACGGACATAGTTTTCCTCACAGGAGTTAGCTAGCCAGTTAAACAGTGACACTCCTACGGACAGTGGTTCCTCAAAGTTCAAGATTGCTACCTTCGTAGACTTCATCTCAAAAGAACTGTTGCTGCTACTATACTACCGACAGCCATTACCTATTCCAGTCACCACCACCCTTCATAGTCTGCCTTTTATGATTGAAGAAGGAACGTCATCTTTAGATGTAAATTTCACTGTTTAAAATTGACTGATTGTTGTACTTCCTAATTTTCTTTCAACCCGAATAAGGAAAGAAAAAGAAAAAAAACAAAGTTTACATGTTTTAAAACGTGTATATCGTTTCAGACTGAGCGGCGATCAGATGAACTTCATCAGGAATATTGGCGGGATTCCTGCCAGATCTACCATGGGACTTGACACCACTTGAACGTCTCCTCCACCGCCTGCCACACGGGGTCTCACCATGAACTTCTACTCCAAGCTCCAGGTGCGAGGGCACCGCACCCCTCGGGAGGCGTCCCACGAGACAGCGCTGAACATCCTCCACGAGCACCTCGGTCTCCTACCCGACCGGGACGCTGCATCTGTGGACACACTCAAGCCCACACTGATGCAGCTCTCCTTCTTCTACCTATGGGTTGCCGCGATTGCCACGCTGATCATCAGAGTTATCTACCAAAGCATAGTCAAGCTGTTGGAATGGAAAGACAATGCCGCAAACGCTGCAGATGTACCAAGTGCTGAGGAAAACCAACCAACAAATGTCAACGAGGGGCAAAGATCATCAAATGACACATCTAGCAACATCACCGTGAAACAAGCAAGCGATGCTCCCAAAGAAGAATCATTCACCGCTATCAAAGACATTGCTAATGCAAATCAAACAGAAGCTGAATCAACAACAGACTTAACTTCAAACGCAGACAAAGAGAGAAACTTCTCCAAAGTCAAACCTCCTCCAAGTTTTGACGATCTACTGAAGTATCTTGTCCTGTTTGGAGGAATCCTGCTGTATTTCTACCTGTGTGACTATGACCACATCTTCCCCAGACGGGAACGGACGTACTCCAGGGACCTGTTCTTGTTCCTGTGTGTTCTTCTGGTCATTGTTGCAGGAGCGTTTACCCTAAAACCATGTCCTGGCACCATACTGAACAGGCGAGTCTATCTTTATACATAGTTTTAATAACTAGTTTTAATAACTAAATTTATATTTCATACCTCCAGGAGTATGTTTGCAGTCGTTGGCATTGCTTTCAGGTGTGTTTGTGTGTTTGCACGTATAATTCAAAATTATTTACATGGATTTTGTATGAATTTTGGTATGCTTGAAGTCAATGAAATTCTATGGAAACATATGGCTATTTTGGGCTACCTAGCAGTATTTCCAAGTATTGCAGCATTACAGAAATATATCTCAACCTTATATACGTACTGTAGTACGGTCCATTAAACCAGATTCTGCTTCTCTAATGTTGACATATGTATATTGGTATTGTCATGATTGCTCCTGTTGGAGACCTTATCAATTCACGACATTAAAAAAACGTTGTATTTGGTAAATAATGTATGAAGATAGGATAAGTACCGATCGTGAATACATAACATCCCGTTGCTCGTACTGTAGGATAGTGTAGTTGGTTTCATACAGATAAACTAACTTAAAGACTACACTATCGTTCTGTAGGGACCAGACAGAGGAGTGGAAGGGATGGATGCAGGTCATGTTTGTGTGGTACCACTACTACGCAGCTAAGGAGACTTACAACTACATCAGGGTCTTCATAGCCAGCTATGTGTGGATGACAGGATTTGGTACGTTTCAGCCATGGGGTATCTACTTTTTCGCAATAAATATCTTGTTATTTTATGAAAGCTTTAAAGAAACTGTGTTGGAAGGTCCGTACTAAAAATACTGCTTTAACTTGAACCACACACAAGGCCACTCACCAAGGTTTCTACTGTGCCCATCGATCCTCGTCAGATATTCGATTGACGTGCACTGATCTTTTGGATGTATGACGTCAGGAGTAGGTCAAAGGTGACCGGAAGTCTGTATCTGCGACCGTTCCGCTTCAATTCATAAGGCTCTGTAAGAAAAAAAGAAACTTTCAGTATATTGTCTGTGCAAATCTTGATGCTAAGTTCAGTTGATGGATGATCGTCACAGGCCAGTACGACAGTGACGTATCATCAACCTTTGCTAACAGCTTCAGGCTGTCTAAAGCTATTCATCTTTAAGAATATCTTCTAACATCTTAGATGTCAGCAATGTTGTTAAAGTAAGATCTGCACATTTTTCAATGCCTAGAAATGTTTGTGTACACATAATCAGAATGGTATTTTAAGATTATCTGCTTCAAAGATAAGCATGGATAATTTTGAACTTTTCTCCCAGGTAATTTCTCATTCTTCTGGGTGCGGAAGGACTATTCCCTCTGGAGGCTCCTGAAGATGCTGTTCCGTCTCAACTTCCTGGTGGTGTGTGTCTGTGTGGTCACCAACAATGAGTACATGCTGTACTACATCTGCGCCATGCACACCTACTGGTTCCTGTCTGTCTACGCCTTCATGCGCGTCCTGTCCTCATGGAACCAGCACCGCTGGAAAATGGCGGCTAAGTTCCTCGTCTACTTCGTCTGTAACACCGTCATCTTCGATGTACCTCATGTCGGGGAAACGCTGTTCACTCCGTTCAAGTTCATCCTGGGGTACAAGGGAGGCATGCACGAGTGGATGTTCCGAGCAGGTCTCGACCACCACGCCACTCTCCTAGGGATGCTCTGTGCGTACAACTACCCAAACTACGAAAAACTACTCAACTACCTAGAGAGGAAGTTTACAGCCCCTTACAAGACAGTGCTAGCCGTGGCAGCGAAGTTTGTACTGAGTGTTGCTTTTGCCGCTGCTTTGTATCTATGGCAAACAAACATAATGTATAAAGAAAAGTTTGAGTACAACGCCATCCATCCCTACACATCGTGGATCCCTATCCTTTCTTATATCTTCTTCAGGAACCTTTTCCCTCTGATGAGATCCTATCACCTGGACTTGTTCGCTTGGCTGGGAAAAATCACGTTAGAGACCTACATCTCACAACTTCACGTGTACATGCAGGACAACGCAAGACAACTCATTGTGTACATTCCAGGATACCCACTTGTAAATTTCCTAATCGCAACCATAATCTACGTAACAATATCGTACTTCTTGTTCCACTTGACAACGGAATTCAGTGCATATCTTCTTCTCAAAGACTTGAAAGTAATCCTGAAGAAAGTTGCCGTCTTAAGTATACTAGTATGCTTGGCTGTGCTGTTGGCATTTGCTACCAAAAGAGCATGGTTTCTTTGAGAGAAGAAATAGACAAACAATGCTTAATGTGCTTCGTAAGAGAGAGTATATTTTATACACTGATATCAAATTGAAAAAGAGCCTGGAAGGATTTTCTAATATCGCTACATGAATGATAATCATGCGCAGTCTATATCATTCATTGTTCACAACGATGAACAAAGAAAGTCAGTTGTCATCAATATAGAGGTTCACGATTCTAAGTACGCATGCGCATCGAAATGCATTGTGGGTAATTTTCAAACGTGAAGACCCTGAGACATAACCAAAGCACGTATATATATTTGTTGTGCAAATCGAGACAATAGTCGAGACAAGAGCTGTCTACAAGATAGGGACATTACCTTTGGCATATTACTCACAACACATTTACTGCATATACAGTGCGTACTTTGATTCGCAAACCTTCTTATGCAATATCATTGTTATGTACTAGAATTGGGGAAATATTAATAGAGACTTGATCAGTTTAATTCTATCTTCGTCATATCAACTAGGACATGTGATAATATTTGGACACTTGGCGATTTCAAAGCTGCCTGGATGCAATGATTTAGATGTTAGGTGACATGTAGTACTTTTCAGAACGTTCATGAACCACAGAAATATGACAGCATAATCTTGATAATAATGGGCTACAGTAAACTATTTTTCTATATATTGCACGTATGTAAACATGGAAAATTATCATTCATATGTTAATGTGCAAGTGGCAACTTAGTTATCTTTAAAAACGTCAATATAGGCTTGACTGAGGTACATGTAGTTCCGACATTTGGCAACAGATTTAATATGATAATTTAATTTTAGTTTCATGCTCGTGCAAGTAAAAAGCGAACATAATTGTCTTTATATTGTTTCAACGTTGAACGAATGTGAAATACCACGGGTAACGATGAAGTATGTATTGAATAATATTTCCATCCATTGCAAGATTATTACAGCTGATATGATTTCTCACTCTCTGGTGTTTCAATTATTTGATGTATGTGATTCTCTTTTGATTTTATTCGTAGCAAACGAGACGTCTGAATAAAGAAAATTGAAATATCTAATATTCAAGAATCTTTTCTAGTCGTTGGTTGGACGTGTCTATGTTCGATCGTACTATACGATGTTACAACATTCATTTCAACACTTATAAAAGCTACCAAAAGGATATTTTCTTCTTTTTTAACTGGTAGCAGCCTCGCACTTTGGTTCCGGTTCAATTCTGGATAGGACATATCGGTTTGGGCTGCACTCATCGTTCAGAAGCGGCGTAATATGGAGAGGTGTGCGATAGAAAAGGGGGCAAGCAAACCCTTCATGTCAAAAAATGCGACTGAAACAGGTGCATTTTTTGGAAACCGGTGCAAATTACGTTGGGTAGAGTGTTCGCATTGCATTCGGTAAGTCGTGAGTTCGATCCCTGGCCGAGTCATACTAAAGACTTTAAAAATGGTACATGCTTCTTTCTCTGCTTACCACACAGCATTCGAGAAAGAGTATGGGAGTTGATCACACAGACCACTACCAGTGGACTAGCCCCTGCTGTAGTGATTGCAGAACGTTGTATGGCCCATGGCTACTGAAACGGAGATGGGCGCCGCCCTGTGCACCATCAGGCGCGGGAAGGACTTTGACTGTAACTAATAGTATCTAATACCAGCTCAAAAAAGAACAAGAAACAGCCATGACTTCAAGTACCAGAGTTACCAAGCTAGGATTGATGTGTTCAAAAATTCGTACTTTCCCAGAACTATCGTAGAGTGGAACTTGTTATCACCAAGCACAGTAGGGGCATCTTCTCTGGATAGTTTTAAAGAACGCTTGCAGATAGATGTGCAGAAGTTAGGTGTGACGGATCGGTTAGTGTTATATAACCAGCTGCTGCCGCACCGCGTGCCTGCGAAGCTGGTGTGTTACGCCGAAGGGCGGTTATACCGGCTATATAGATACAGATACAGATACAGACTGGCTGAAATAGCAAGAAAATATGCTGCCCTAAGTGCCAAGAGGTACTGCAAGGGTTTGAAGGAACGATCGGAAAGTTGTCAAAGCCCGTCTCCTCACACCTAATTAGTAACAACATTTTCCAATATGAAGTCGGAGACAGCGGCTCTCTCTGGTAATACGTCAAGGAGTCGTCTGAGGACACCGGTTATAAGATCCAAGAAAGGCACGGAGAAAGGACGTAAAGGAAAATTGCACCAAAGTTCTATCCATCTATTCTATCTGTTAATACCAATCCATGGGTCTTGTTTAAAGAAATGTCCTTGGATGATTACACAGCCAATGATATGTTGTTACGATAACTCTATTAACCCAAGGGTCTGTACGTCCTCCCATCTTCTGTGTTTAACAAATGATAATGCCAAAGCATATAAGTAAATCATGACCAGTTATAATAGAAATTTCCGTCTCATGAGGCAGTTCCTGATATTCAAAACGTACTTTCATTACCTTTTATCTATGGGTTTTAACGGAAACTGTGGAATGGGATATCTTTTTCAATCTAAATGTGTAATTGCGTTGGAGTTGTGGGACTTAGTTTACAAAGTGTATGCTGCAGAAATCGGAAGAAGAGATACATTTAAAACTTTGAGTGGGCTATAATTGCAAAACGAGATCTTTATATATGAAATACCATTCCTAATTGCCCTGGTCCCGATAGTATATCAACAGTAGATTGTCTTGTCTGTGCGCAGTGGCCCGCAGCGGCCGCCAAGTACTGTGTTATACCGCTAATAAGCCCCTACTGACAGCATTAGTGAAGGCTGCAGATCAGACAAGCAGATTCCATAATGTGTGACTGTGTATGAGTCGGCAAAAACGATTATTAGTCTAAAAAAGATCAACACGGATGGCGTCCATGGAAAACATTGCCCATTAATATAAAGAGAAATGGTGTGACTAAAGTCACTAGCAAGCATGACGAATTGCGTGCGTGCGTTGTGACGAGATTCTTGTATGATGTAGTACTTTGAATAGTAACGTATGAATGGTAATGTTACAATAATTTTCTAAATGACACTATTATTTAGAGCTTGAAGAGACATTTAGAAGTGCAATCTCGCCAGGTTTAAATCATAGTTCACAACTCAAGCAAATCCATCATTACCAGCATTAGTTCAGTGTAAATTAGCTGTAGACACCCAGGCATTAGGATACACAAGGCAACCGTTACTCAAGTAGTTGGATATATCGTGGAAACGGTCAGACGTTTCAGGCAGCCTCCACTACCCTTTGCTTGCCAATGCCTGAGTAGATCTGTAGTCCTATCAAGACGTGGACTGTTATGAAAATTAAGTTATGAAGACAAATTAACAATATGCTTAGGTTCAAAATCAGGCGGGTCCATAGTCCATATACATTTCAGGACAGATCTTATGTCCTTTTTTTCTAGAAGTTTGCTTTCAAACTAGGTCATTGACACATACAAACATATCGGGCGTGCAGGCAAGAATAAAGCGATGTCATTGAACCCTATGTAGGGTTTACCGAAGGATAAAATTGAATACAGGCCCTACCAGACCAACCCAAAAGGTTTTCCCTAGTTCCAGGGACAAGCTAGAGGGTACCATATTGCTCGATCGGCACTAGTGCACCTGCATCGTGATCAGTAAGGCAGGGGTCAGTTTCCGAGGGCGTGTGCGTTCTGTGTCGATGACTCCATCCGGTGTTGAGTGCAAGAGGTCATCGTGAGATGATGGCGAGGGATGTGTGGCGGCAGGATTGATTATGTTGGGTCGGTGAACCGGGTGAGAATCGTCACGGAAGTTACCGTGAATCACTCATTGTTCTGAAAGACCATTTGTTCAAACGGCAGCTCTCAATGCATACCATCCGTTAGCATGAAAGTTTTGGTAAGGGGCATTATGACAAACTAAGCTTTCCTTAACCGACACTGAGGGAACGTTGGGACACCCATTTTTTGCTACCTCCGTCAATCTTGTTCACGACATGGACCTGTCTACTGCAGCTTCTGGAGCGTGACGTCAGAGTCACGTGACTGCAGCAGCGGGTCATAGGTGCCAGATAACCTATGTCGCCACCCGTCTCAAATACCTACGGGCACACAAGAACAAAAACATCCTCACACACCGAAAATAAAACTTCCGTACACGTACACGTGTAGTCATGATTCTTTAAAGTTCATTAGTCAGAACATGGTGATATTTGCGCATTAACAAGATAACGTCTACGGTATACTTCCAGTAATTGGCAGCGTCAGCACCGTAACCAATTGTAAACCGTTTGTCTTTTGAAATAAGCAACTAGTTCCGGTAAAGAATTACGTACACACATTCGTAATTGCCATGTAGCTAAATATGACATCATATTAGGTTTGAAATATCACCGAATACATTGCAAAACATTTACTCTAGTTAGAAAACTCTTTTATTTTTCACAGTATGAAAATAGTGATGGATGGTAGTTTTATCAAAAGATTTCTAATTCTAACACACAAATATCCAACAAAGGCCAAGATTGCATATCTTAGTCAGTGCCTTGGAGACCTTGTCACGATTGATCAACTGATTTCGGACCTGAAAAGGTTACTTTCTCCGCCTTAAAATTGATCTAGTGACGTCTATAGTTCTTCACTGTTTGTTTTGATCATGGAGATAGATCTTACAACGTTGGAGCCAGGCGCAGTAAGAATGAAAAATTAGACCCAATTTACAACCGATTTGCCAAAATATACGCCAGACGATCGTGCAGATATTACAAAAATGATATCACATCAAAATGAAGACTGTAGCATGTCCAGGACAAAAGATATAAAACATATTTTGCTGTAGTACCAATAGCAGCCGCTAGGTTGCTCAGAATCGAACTTAACCTTAATTTGTGTTCCCAAAATTTACCAACATGCCTACTACATGTATCATTACAATCAATCGAGACTTTCCGTGTTATTCTAACTACCAATAAAAGAAAACACGCACAAACAGGCGCACACGACAAGAAACAATGTTTTGATATTGTATGAAGGTGAGTATGACAAACGTCGATGAAGGTTAGACATCCAGGTAATAAGATACGCCAGGTAAGAAGTTACCCAAGCAACCGGGTATGATTTTAAAAACGGTTATATATTTCAGACAACCATCCGGTGTCTTTTGCCAGGGTTCCTGACGAAAGACACCGGATGGTGATTAACTACATTTTGGCGTAAGTATGATTAATTTGACAAGGAGCCTCCTATGTGTGCAGTAACGCGTATCAGCTACAATGATTTCAATCTATCCCTACACGTATTCAAGAACTAGTTTCCTTAATGTTACGGCAAGTGGAACCAAGTAATTACCACAACCAATCACTTCAGAACGTCTGGATTCGGACGAGCTGTGGAGAAATGTGCAAGCAGAAGTCAATAATCTGTTAATTGTGTGGCTCAACAATGACTTTTTGCCTCATTTAGGAGGTAATCACTGTAGAGGACGTCTGGAAACTGGCAGTCTGGAACGAAATGGGATAACGTGAGGGGAAAGTGGTAATGATTTACAATCAAGAGGGTGTGATTGTACAATTTGAGAATTGGCAAAACTAATACATGTATTTTGGTCGAGTTTACAACGCCAAGAGGTCTGGGCACTGAACTTCTTTATCTATTGGTCAACATGTAACAGTACCCGAATGCCACTACAGTAGAGGCTGTCTAATTGCACACCCCATTTGCCAGTATATTTCGTGCGATTTGGGGATTCCGTGCAATCGATAGACGTGTGCGGTAATCCGCTGTGCAATTAACTGGTCTCTACTGCATTTTAAGTGCAACGCCAAGAAGTCTAGTTACTGAATTTCTTTATCCATTGGTCAACATGTAACAGTACCCGAATGCCACTATAACCGAACGGTTATGTGAGTGTTCCCCGGACAACATCGTCATAATCTTAGGGTCACATTTCAAATCCGGGGCCCGGTCGGAAACTTTGGGGGACCAAAAAGTTTGATATATAGAACAGAACATTAATCGTAACCAAAAAGATATATTATAGCGTCTAACGTGTGCATATCTATTCTAATACGCTTTAATGTTGCCTTTCCGTAAACAGCCCGGCCGGGCCCCGGTTGGGAAATGTGACCACCCAAGCATATTGATTAGTCAGAGACATCGGGAATCAGACAAGCTGAACAAACTGAGAGTCAAACTAAGGGAGAATGCTAATGCGTTGGCACAATTCCTGGAATATTATTTTTGGAACGTAAGGAGATTTTGTAGTGATACGAATGATACCCACGGTTGCAAAAATCAAGATATATCTTGAACGAGGCTCATCTCAATAGGATGGCATTCAAGGGAATATCATGAATGTCGAGGTCGTTGGTGATTTATACATGAAACATTACACCACATGTAAATCTAAAGTTGTAACTGTTGATTGCAGCACGAAATTCAGCTGTAATTATAAAATTGAGTATGTCGTCATCATGCCATGTACTTTCATGTTGCAATAGGAAAAAGCCTGCAAGAAATCAAAAACTTATCGCACAAAGCACAACTGATAGTCTATGTTTGATGTACTTGCTCGAACCTGTCTTTCTTTCCCACACCATATTCGCATACTCTCTATAAATATATCACAATTCATCCTCACAAAGGGAACAGAACAATAGTCTATAGAATCCTATGTAAGACATTTACTTGTTGGTTTCATTTGATTTATGAGGCTGTATAAAGGCACAGAGCCATGGCTACTCAACTAGCCGAAGGCTATTACAATGGGCTTTCTCAGATAACTGAACAATGTACAATATATATTAGTCTACACAAGAGACCCATCTCAATCTTTAAATCATATTTTTCTCTAAAAGAGCGTTATCAACTTTGTATTGCTGCAAAATCTCCTCTATATCCACAAAAGAATACGGCTAACTGGTTTCGAACCATGCAGCTACGATCTGGCCATTATTATGACTGATAACCCAAGACGAACGCCGAAAGGACATCAAAGTTTCAAGATTTGCGAGACTGTATGATTGATGGTGCCCAGTTCGAAAACCTTCACCCCACAAGGATACCCTTTATCCGTCCGAACAACAGAGACGACTTAAAGTAGTGAATATTTGATAAGACTCGCAGACAGCTGGCGTGCGGGCACTTAATGTCATGTTGGAGGGTCTTAAACGTACATGACATTGGTGGCCGAATGAAAGTGACCGCGTGGGACATGATTTCAGAAGCATTGCCAAGTTCAAGAGGTGTCTGTAACTGATCAAAGGAGATCCAAATTGAACTTGAGTTGTTACTGTAGGAAATGAATTTCTCGAACAATGCATTTGTTGCTGTGCGGTCTACCAGTGTATTATGACTGATTTCAAAGCAGTATGATTGCGAGTATACCATTGGGAATGTCAGCCTCTTGTAGGTTGAAGAAATACATGTAGTAAGATCGGCGTCTTGCAAATTTGCCTCCGAGTCGATATTTGCCTCGATATTTTGCTTACACGACAAGGATTGTTCATCACATCGGTTCATCTGCTGCCAGCTACACAATCTAGACACAGTCTAAATTCAGATCCTATTTCAACTTAATATTCCTTCCTAGTGACAATTATGGAGCTTTATACCTTTTATTATAATGATGATGATACCTTCCATATTGTGTCATAATTATAGTTTATATCTAGAAAACTATTGGCAATAATTCGATCTAAGTCGGAAGGTAGGTGATACCGACTTCCAATCACATTTGGCCCTTTGTACACGTCACACTTCATTAAGGTCACGTGGTTATAGCAAAACAGTCATTCCTCTTGACGAAGACCAGAAATTTAGCTATTCTAAAATTCCCAACTCTGGAAACGTTAAACAGTTCAACTTTCCAACAACATGATTTATCAACACAGTGGAGCTTTTCTGCTAAGTTGCAAGCTTGCATACTTCTTCTCCCAGAGGAAGAGAGTCCCAGACTTCTGTCTACATTTTCATACAGACTTCTGACGTTCCGATACACTCGGCTCATGTTACACCTCCCAGGTGACCATTAGGGCCTGTAGGACATCATCATCATGGGCGTTTTCCCCCTCATCAATCATGTATGGGGTTAAAGTGTCGAAATTACGATGACTCCCCCGAGGAAGAGGACTCTCTCGCGTTGGTGTATAGGGAGGTCTGTTAGGACTCTACTTGTCAGGTACGTGTATTATACTAATGTTGACAGCACGCTGTCAGCAGTGTGGGTCTTGTTATTGACAGGAAACCAATACGCATCGTAGTTGATTGGGGGTACCAATCTTTTGGGTCCTGACATATTCTGTGACTCTCAAGTTGGTTTATGGGGGGTGGGGGTGGGGGGTAAAAAGATACGTGTAGTATCCAAATGTTGACAGAGCTTTGTCAGCAATGTGGATGGTCTTGTAATTTTATTATTGACAGCAAACCAATACGTACTGTAGTTGATTGATGGTATCAGTCCTTTGGGTCCTGACACATTCTTTAGTACCAAAAAAACTGCAATCAAATGGACTAGCATAAACGATGAATCGCTGACGTTAATGACGGTTTCACATTCTTATGATCAATATTCATAAAGACAAATCCGATTTGGTACAAGAGAGACAATGCGTAAAGTCTCACCCGTGAGTCCACTCTATCTTTGAACGATGATAATGATGAAAAATGTCCTTGTTATTATCAAGTCGTCTGCCTAGTGGTGCACTTAAAAGCTCCCAATGGTGTAAAAAGTAGTCAGAGTTCATCGTAACAATACTACAATGGACGTGAAAATATTTGTAGAATGAAAGAGGGTTTTCTAAAACCACATTGGTAGAAGATAGACAAATGTTCACCCATGAAAACGGAGGCCAACTCTAGCTTTGTGCGCTGACTATGATGACAAATTTCCTCGTTATTATCAAGTCGTCTGCCTAGCGGTGCACTGAAAAGCTCCCAATGGTGTAAAAAGTAGTCAGAGTTCATCGAAACAATAGTAAAATGGACTTGAAAATATCTGGAGAAGCAAGGGGGTTTTCTAAAACCACATTGGTAGAAGATAGACAAATGTTCACCCATGAAAACGGAGGCCAACTCTAGCTTTGTGCGCTGACTATGATGGCAAATTTCCTTGTTAATATCAAGTCGTCTGCCTAGTGGTGCACTGAAAAGTTCCCAACGGTGTAACAAGTAGTCAGAGTTCATCGAAACAATACTAGAATGGACATAAAAATATATGTAGAATGAAAGACGGTTATGAAACCACATTGGTAGAGAGAGACAATGCCGAAAGTTTCACTCATGAGAACGGGAGTCCACTCTAGCTTTGTGCTATAACTATGATGACAAATTTCCTTGTTATTATCAAGTCGTCTGCCTGGTGGTGCATTGAAAAGCTTCCACTGGTGTAAAAAGTAGTCAGAGTTCATCGTAACAGTACTAAAATGGACATGACAATATCTGTAGAATGAAAGAGGATTTATGAAACGACATTGTTAGAACACAGACAATTAATGCCGAAAGTTTCACTCTAGCTTTGTGCTATGATTGTAATGATGACAAATTTCCTTGTTATTATCAAGTCGCCTGCATAGTGGTGCACTAAAAGCTCTCGATGGTGTGGCAAGTAGTGGGAGTTCGTCAAAACAATATACTAGACATGAGAGTATCTGTAAAAGCAAGGGGGGTTTACAAAACCACATTGGTAGAAGAGAGACAATGTTCCACCGGTGAGAGCGAGAGTTCACTCTTGCTTTGTGCGATTATTACGATGACAAATTTCCTTGTTATTATCAAGCCGTTTACCTAATCCTACCATTAAGCCAATGGCTTTGTGCAAACTGAGATGAGAAACGCCCGTTTATGACAGAAGACTCAATCTAATACCTGCTTTCACAGGGATGTGGATGCTTATCAATCATCACTCCTAAGGTTAGCCACACTTCACACGCAAGGAAGTTCCATTGCCAAGAATCGTCTAGAGATTCAGATATACGGAGGATTTACCAAACTTCAGTAGGGCTGGCGATCATGCAAACGACTATGCGCGCTTTGTTAAGTGGAGTAGTATGCAAATTACATTTGCGCTGTTATGTAAATTACATTTGCTGTATTATGCAAATTACATTTTCTGTGTTATGCAAATCACATTTGCTGTGTTAACAGTATTATCAGAGTACCCGTTACAAATATATCTCACTGACTACGATATTTACTTCTGCGTTTCTGGACAGTCAAAGTTTAGTGGGTTGAAAAAAACTGATGAAGACAGATGTGACGGCCGCGGGTTCGAATGATGAGGGACTTTTCTTTGTATTGGATTTAACTTTAAAACAAAACATGTAGTGAAGTCAATAGTGAACAATCATGATCAGTTCAGACACTCCAGGGTTTATTTTTCGAATATTAAGTTCAATGTTATCAACTCAACCGTTTCATTTTGCTTAAGGACTTCTTCCACCTTGGAATGTAGACAAGGCGGGGCATACAGCCTAGGGCAGTACAACAAAAAATTACTTTCTGGTGATCAAAAATGACAATTCTGGACAGTAGATATTAAACATTACATTTGAGGAGAAATTTCTAACGTAGAAGGCCATATACTACACAAGAACAAAGATGACGACTTCGAAGACACAAAGACCAAAATAGATCTTTTTTGCCAAGTAATTGTAAAAGTGCTTTGCCGAGGGAAGCAGCACCCAAAACCAAATAAATGTTTTTGCTAAACTTAAAAGGACATACTTAGCTGTAAGATTTGTGCAGCTTGGGCTTCAGATGGTGAGAATATGAGGAGATTTTCAGTCGATTCAAAAACGGAAACGCTGAAACAATCACAAAGCATCCATCTTGGCTCACACTGATATGTAAATTAACCTTGATATGCAAATATGAGGGAGGGCCACGAACGTAGTGCCTGACTGTGAGGTGAACCTGAAGCTGATGTGGACAAATGTAAGTTAATATTCAGTCACTAATTGACCATATATAACAGGGACGGCGGACGGTATCGGCTTCTAACGACCTTTGACCGACTCCTCGTATATGTAGGATAATTAGGAATACACATTCCTTGCAAAGGAACGAGATTAGGCCTTTTGGAGGGAGGGTCACGAGCGCTGTGACCGTGAGGTGAACCCCGTGCTGATGTGTACAGATGTACGTTAATCGGCGATATTGCACGATGTGGGTAATCAGGGAAGCGTGAAGTGCCGATAACAGTTAAGGAATGAGTTGATGATTCAAGCCGTGTCCCTTATGAATACTGATCTCCATGTCAATCATCATCTACTTCTTTCATTGGATTAGATATGGCGATATACGCAATCCAAATTGGTGTGTGGGGAGGGGGGTTGTCTCTCATCTACACCCAGTAGTCTTCTAGCGAACTAAACAGGGCCCACGGACCTTCAACGTTTAGTATAAAACTTGTGGACCAAGAACTACTTATTCAGAAAATTAATATTCATTGGTACTATAGACCAAAAGATAATGAAAATGCCGGGCTTCGATTCCCTCTTTCAAATGAGGCAGGGTGTTGAAATGTCGCAAAAGTGTTTGAAGAAAGCCTGGACCTCGATAAAGACACTTATCTACCAAAGATGATGAGCCTAGTTTCAGTTGGCCAAGTCTATCAGCTCGCACTGTACTGTATTATCTGTCAATTCGTGTGGGTTTCCAAAGCCTGTTTTCACTGCTTATTGGAATGCCCAAGCCCGAATCATTAAATATGACTTTTAATATTGTAGGCCCGTAGATTAAGTAGCATTATAGCATTGGCCAGCAATAGATGTTTCCAAAAAGCAAAATGGAATATTGTCTAGATATTTTTCTGACATTGATAGATTACTGTCTGAGCCAAGGCTCTATTATGACATATTTGTGGAGATGCCATCGAAGACCCTAGAGCACCGTTTTTGAAACTATTGATTTAAAGTTGGAGAAAGATGTTGATGGAGTGACCAGTTCCAGTGACACATTTGGAGTTTGAAAGGACCAAAGTGAAGTGCATTTTCAGCATGGTAAGAGAGGTACACGTAACCCCCTAACCCCTTCCCAAATAAAATGGAGCCATTTTTAGACCCAGTACAGTCCTCAGCTTTTAGACAACATTATTTCCAAGCTGTTACGGCCCTCCTGTGCTAATATGCAGCTTTTACAGCGGACACCTCTTAGTCTGGAAAGCTCCATAACTGAATAGACTGTAACCCCAACAACCCGGGAATGGCGAAAAGCTTTCAACGTATTTTCGCGCTTAGAGTAGACTAGAAGTAATGGGACACATGTACATGTTCATATATCTACATCGCGTCTTCTGATAGTTTGAAAGCACCATATATTAATAGGAGCAGCATTTTTGCTGTAGGAGACTATCACAGTCTTCGGTCCATATGAATGATGACATGACTGAATGGTCTGAACTATTGCGACCAATCACAGCCTACACCGTTAATTACATTAGTGGAGTAATGGACACCTTGAGTATTTTGTAGAACCAATTGACTGGTTTACTGTGCGTTCTGCTGTATACTGAAAATGCATTTAAGTTCACGGGGATTTAATTTCGCGGTAGCGAGAAAATGGAGTGTTCACGGTGGTTTAAGTTCGCGGTGGAGAGGCCACGAACATAAAAACCACGAACATAAAACCACAGCGAACATTTCTGCATTTACAGTATGTGTTCCACAATCTCTCGCAGACAGCGCTGCTAAAAACTTGATTTAGTCAAGCCATGCTGTTGTATATAAGTACATGTATACCGAATTGTCGATGACAACACAAAAATAAGTGTGTTGGGCATGAATGTGTCACCATTTCGTCCTGTCCGTATATGTTGCAATAGAAATATTCAGCAAAATTACCATTAGTGTGAATTTGAGGTTTACACTTGATTGTGTTGCGTCGTAGATTCGAAATTGTCTTGCGCATTTTACCGCAAAACGTAAAATAAAGCACCTGACAGTATAGTGCTCTGGTAACATCAGTACCGCTGACCTGCAAAACAAATCTCAACTGTTCCCGTCCTGTCTACAACTTATCAGCCTTCAAAACAAATGTCCACCTATATTTCCGTGCACAATTTTCTTTTTAGTTCATTGCCTTGAAGTGTTCTAATGACCTTGCTCTGAACAATCTCGTTAAAAAAATTCCACTTTAAATCCCCAACCTAATGCACCTCACATGCACCCAGCAGTCATATGATATGGGAACCTATTTGCAAAGACACTAATGACTTCTTTTCAGTGCATCTTATGACCGCATTACTGTTAGAGTGGGCCATAATGGCGTGTCAAGTGTCAGGACGCCAATTGGGGCTGATTGTGTAGAATTCAAAGCAATCGTGATGCGGGCGAGCCAACCTTTTAGACATAGAATGCTCCCAACAAATGAGCTCTCTTGAAGCCCCTATTTGACCCTTGTGACCTGCCGAAATTGCAGGGTTTTGCTGCCAAAGAACGGGAGTGAAAATGTAAGTTAATGGCCACAGGCAACGGTGATGTCAGAAGTACAGCGGCTTATGGATGTCCTAGATTACAGACCTTCGTCTGCATGTCAACATGGGGTACAGGTAATGACAAGGCAGTGGTTGATCTTTCCACCTCTTATTGGAGGCCTGTTGACCGTAACTACCGCACATGGTGGTAGATAAGATGTCCTCCTAAAGTGTATTGATGTAGAGATGTCAAGAAATTGTTTTTCACGGCTGAATAAACACTTGCGGTCATTCGCATTGAAATACTGTTGTTTCCTGTACAATACTGTGGATGGTAACCACTGTACGTGGTGGTAGATAAGATGTTCCTCTAAAGTGTATTGATGTAGAGATGTCAGGCACCTATTTTTTTCACAGCTGAATGGTGAGCACTTGCGGTCATTCGCATTGAAATACTGTTGTTTCCTGTACAATACCGTGGATGGTAACCACTGCACGTGGTGGTAGATAAGGCGCCCCCTAAAGTGTATTGATGTAGAGATGCCAGACAACTGTCTTTTTTTCACAGTAGAATGGTTAACACTTGTATCTAGTCATATTGGAATATTGTATTCTTCTGCAGTTTTTTGTAGTACACTGTAGAATCGTTATTTGTAAATTAACATAGCTGAAACAGCGTTGATGTACTTTTTTGTAGACATACTTTTCTTATATTATCACTTACACCTTATAAGATGGAAAGATTTTCATTAAGAAATGCTACCCTGGTCCAGAATTCACAAAAAAGCCCGGTTTGCATACTATTAGGCTATTAGTAAAAGCAGTAGAAGTCAGTTTACACTGTAATCAAATATTTCTGATAGTATTCCGTGTATTCGCTGTGCCACACATTGAATGCTGTCTCACGTAATTATGAAGCGTTCGGAATTCGACGCATATGCGTAAAAAGAGGTAAAGATTTGGTCTTGAGGTTAGGTTGTTGACCGGTCGAATATCTGACAGGCGTTGTGCGCTTTCCACCTATAATTATATGTCAATTTGAAAACTTCAGGGAGCAGCTGAATAAGCCATCGTCAGACTCACTTCACGAAAGTTTTGAACTTCACAAAGTAGATTTCCGTCCTTGACAATATCCATTTACCTTGCTGAAAATCCATTCATCAAATACGTCTTCAGACACAACTCCACTGGAAATCGTTTTCACCACTGATGGTAATCTCCAAATTGGTAGCTCAAGTCCACTGCCCTGTCACATCACCTAAGATTACTCCCCATTTCTCGTCTACACTATAGATTTATTTCATTATTCCCAATACTTGCCCTTAAGTGAAATGCAACTTCCGTGGTCACGTATGTCAAGGAAAAGTTACAACAAAAATAGGATAACGTTTTTGCTATAGCAAAAGGTCGGTAGTGTCAGACGTAATCTCCCAAATTTCTGATTGCGGTTTCTATGAGGTATAAAGGAGATTTATTGGTATTACTATATTTCTATAGCAGCATGATCTTTTGCCATATATACGTCAAGCTGTAAAACTTTTCTCATTGGGGTATCATATCTTTCTCGGAGGCACATATTTGATGTATGGATTACGTATTAAAAGCTTTGCTGAGAATTTAAAAAGATTCTATTTCAGATAACCTAGTCCTTAACAGTGTAATATGACGATCTTTGGTGAACATAAAAGTTGTAAGAACATGGTTAAGATATTATGCTATTTGAACTTTCATTGCAATTTCTTAAAGGAAACTTGGAAGTCCTTGAATCTTATTGGTATGAAGCAATGTCTTGCTTTAGATCGTCTTATGTCAAATATGCCCAATATATGCCCTTAAGTGAAATTCAACTTCCACGGTCACTTATGTCAAAGAACAGTTACAACAAAAAATAGGATAACGTTTTTGCTATAGCAAAAGGTCGGAAGTGTGAGACGCATTCTCTCAAATTTCTGATTGCAGTTTCCATGAGGTATAAAGGAGATTTATTGGTAATACTATATTTCTATAGCAGCGTGATCTTTTGCCATATATACGTCAAATTTTAAACTTTTCTGATTAGGGTATTATAGGCATGGATTTGATGTTTGGATTACTTCTTAAAGAACTTTGCTGAGAACTTAAAAGAGATTCCATTTCAGATAACCTCGTCTTTGACATTGCGATATGACGATCTCTTGTGAACAAAGAAGTTGTAACGAACATGGTTTTACATACAATTTTCACTTTCATTAATATTAGAGTTTCTTATAGGAATCTTGGAAGGTTTTGTATCTTATAAGTATAAAGCAATGTCTTGCTTTTGAACTTCTTGTGTCAAATATGCCTAATACATGCCCTTAAGTGAAATGCAACCCCCATGGTCACGTATGTCAAGGAAAAATAATTACAACAAAAAAAAGGATAACGTTTTTGCCATAGCAAAAGGTCGGTAGTGTCAGACGTAATCTCACAAATTTCCGATTGCATTATTCAAGTGGTATAAAGAAGATTTATTGGTAATACTATATACATGTATCTATAGCAGCATGATCTTTTGCCATATATACGTCAAGCTTTCAAACTTTTCTCAGTTGGGTATCCGAGGCATGGATTTGATGTTTGGATTACTTCGTAAAGAAGTTTGCTGAGAATTTAAAAAGATCTTATGTCAGATAACCTCGTCTTTGACATTGTCATATGACGATCTCTGGTGAGCGGAGAAATTGTAACTACCATGGTATATTCATGCAATTTGCACTTTTATTGATGTCTCTCAATTTGAGCTTGGAAGACCCTGAATCATTTAGTTATGAAGAAATGTCTTTCTTTGGAGTTTGCATGAAATGAATTTTTTTTTACATGATTATAACTTTCTTTCCTGCAAAAGAGATTCCTTACGTTTGGTACTACGTATGGGTGAGTATCGGTACAAAACAGTTAGGTATAGTTACGTTTCAGGTCCTGGGGATCAGGTCGAGGTCCGGTCCTGAACCTGGAACAATTTGTCTGTGGAAAGTCGTAAATGAGCGATATTCAAAACGTCCATTTCGCTACAACGTAATCTGTTTTATTGTAGAGTATACGACTCCCACTGGCGTATTAGAATCCTATATTTATTGTAAACAATGCCAGGTTTGACTACAGAAACTTGGTAGAAATAACTATAAACCCTACTTCACTCTCGTTATTTCCTTCGACTGGAAATCCCCAAAACCTGTGAGCACCTGCCTTTGTAATCTTTTCAAATCGGTCTAAGATCCGGCACTGGTTTTTTTCAGGCCCGTTTTTTGGACCGGTACGCGGTACAACACAAAAAAAACGGTTTTGTTTTCTCACCCCTAGTACTACGTGATAAGAAAGTGTTCAAAACTCAATTGGGCAGATCCTCAAAACGATGACAATGATGTGACAAATTGTGCAGGCTGACCCGTGACAGTGAAGAAGCCGTTTTTCACGCGGCTTTATACACACGTGGCCTTTCCAAATGCAAATTCACATCTGTTCCCTAAACATTTATGTCACTGACATTTTCTGCATCGCTACTTTCGGTTGCTTCTGACATTTTCCAAGAAGACAGATTCTGATAGAAACCCTCATCTTTGGAGTTGTTTAAGAATATAGCTAGCTCAACTATCCAAATTATATTTTCTAAGCCTATAATTGAAATAATATCCACAGTACTTCATTTGTATACTAGTATACAAATGAAGATATTAACCTTCGTTACTGGCTTATATTTTAAGGGGGCGCTGCTTCACGATTTTCAACGTTGGCTATGTTCTCTTATGCCGGGAAAGGGAGTTTGCCGAAAAAGGGAGTTTGCTGTGAAGGGGAGTTTTCGAGACGAAGGGAGTTTGCCGTCTAGGAAGACATATTGTACCAGCATTGTCTGACGTAAAGACTGCAAACTTAATGAAATAGTTACTACTGTGCTGCCACGAACTGCGATTTCCACAAATCAGTTGATTACGTCCCAACATTGACTTAAATCTACACCATGTATACGTTAATGAAGGTTCCACATCCACCTAAACAATATCTAAATGCAATTAAATTTCCACAACTTGATAAGATACCCCGACTACTTCTAGGCGTTTCGAGTGACATCCATCACTATACTTCAGTATCACCAAAATGATCGTTTCCTGTTTCATCCCGTTATATGCACTAGTATTGGCTCGATGTTCCAGTTTATTCTAGTGACGTTGATAAAGAGAGATTGATGTCGACATGTCAAAAGTTCGAAAGTAATTTCCGAGTCTTATACACCTGTAGAGATTGAATTGTCTTTAGAAGTTTAGATGCTCTTAAATACGTATAGACAAATGTGCTAAAGATGCCAGTATGGTATTAATCCACACTACTCACCATTGTCAACTTCATCAACAATCGAAACCTACAGTTTCCTTTTCGCCAAATAGGCTATAACTATAGAGTTCTTCAATTGATTTCCCAAGACACCTATTACAAGACTCAGTCTAGAAACTGTTTCGTGAATGACCCATTCCCAGTGGTGCCTATTGTGAACGACCGGAGGTTATCCTACTTTAATCAGATATCACTTTGTTTTATGTTTGAATCAATCCGCACTTGACCTTCTCGGTGCCTCATTGGGAAAGCGGAGACAAATATTATTGGACTTACTCATCTGTCTTTTCGATAACATAAGGCAATAACAATCAGTTATCGTCCTTAGAAGATTTTGAGAAAAACGCCCCTGCAGTTCCAGAGCAACCTGCTAGGGGATCCAAACAAACACCACGTATTCCTTACGTCACAAGCTATCTGCCACCAAAAAATCGAGACCATAGCACATCCAGGTCAAAAGATTTAAAAAAATGAAATTTCTGCTGCAGTATCAAGGCCACATAACAGTGGGCCCAAAATTGACAATTGACCTTGACCTTCGTCTTCCCAACACCTGCCCACATACCACATGTCATGACAATCCATCCAGAGGTTCTTGAGTTATGCTGACCATGTACCACAAATATCCGGAAACACAAACACACACACACACACAAAGATACACAGACGCACCCAAAGCTATATGATATATCTCCATTTTTCACGGAGATAACCAAAGCAAGAGATGCCAATATAATATGTCAAACGCACGGTTGATTGACTGGAACGATACGCTGCGGCAATTGCTTTCAGTGCCAACGAACGAGTTATAGCCTTTGTTACTGTGTAACAATACACTGCAGTGTTATAGACGTATATCTTGATCGATGTCTTGGTGCCGTATAGTTTCAGTGTTCTACTTCCAGATGGTTTGAAAGAAGTCCTCTCATTGTAGCCTTAATTACTTGCTTTAACAGGCGATTCGGGAACAGTAACAGTGCGCTGCAGTGTTATAGAGTTATACCTTGATCGAAGTCTTGGTGCCGAAGTCTCAGCCGCAAGTTTTGCTTCAAAGTGGTTTGGCAAAAGTCTTCTCATGGAAAAGTCAGATCTCAGTAGCCTGTTTTCTCTTCTTCTTCTTTGTGTTTAGGTGGCCACCATCATCTTGTTAATGTTTTTGCCACACTTGAAGGTTGTCTGTTGTAGTTTCAGGTAATGGTAGGTCTTAAAATTGTGAGTCTACTGTAAGTGTTAGCGTAGATATGCCAACTCATCCCTGAATGATTCCAAGGAAGGGGTAGTCACCATCTCTGTAGGAAGCAGGATCCACTCAGATACAGTTCGTAGAAAAGGGACATTTGTCCGCACTGTTTTATGCCTAGAGGAATATTGTAGAACAAGGGGTGAGACTGTCTTGTCTAACGTTTGGGTCGGCTACAATGTACGTGTGGGTAACTTCTTACAGTTGATGGTGACCATTTCATTATGACATTTCATGAACTTGTAGGGAGTAGTGAGTCTTCCCGTTCTTGAGAAGTTATCAGCAAATGACGTTGTGACCCAAGGGCGGAATAGATTTGTTGGTGGCTCCCAATTAGCGCTGCCTCATCCCCAACTGAGAACACGGTTATGGTTTCCTGATGGGTCTATTGGCTGTACAGGTTCATTATTCAACACAGACAGGCTCCTGGCCATAGACGCCTATTCTTCATCAGGGATGAGGCCGCACTGGGTTAATCTTATGGATGTAATCCGCGCGCGCATTGATTTTCGCCTGTTCTCAAAACAAAACTTTGGCAACATGTTACACAATAGCATCCCTAGCTAGTCAATCAGAATATCATGTTTGTCAGAGGATTTGCGCTCCAGGGTAAGGGGGCACATGGTCAGGGCATGGGGCGCAGCGCCCTTGTTCATTCTTTAATCAAGAATAGCAATATAAATATGATTGAACTGGCGACGACTGTCTCTTACAGTCTTACTTTATGTGAACATAAGACAAATTAACCAAGCCTAGGAAAGAATGCTCTGGGTGTGTATTCCTGTGGTTTAGCAGCATTGTTTGCTCGATTTTTTCTTTTTTCCACCCATGCGCATTAGTTTTGGGGTCTCCAGAGGATGCTATTCATAAAATTAAGTCGGTGTGGCCTAAGCTAGTTGAAAATGAGTTCCACAGAGCGTATACCACTCAAATAGCTCATCCTCTGGTTTCTACCTTTTACCTTCAACTGCTCAGCTCATGTTTTACAGAAGAGTGTTTAACTAATGGGAGTTTACCACAAGGGGATGGGGGAAGTAGATTACTTCCTGGAAAGCCCGAAGCTCTGTTGTATGAATCAGACGTACAGTCGAAACTCAGACCAATACTCCTGTCTACATCTTGGCACATGGCCACCGATGTTAGCGATAGGAAACTCAGTGTCCGGAAAATAGTTTCATCAGGTTGGTAGATCAATTGAACAAAGTCTTCTTCGTTACACAACCTTCTTTTAATCCTTCAGTAAACGTTTTGACGACCATCTGTGCAAAAAAAAAGAAGAATGACGGTTGTGTAACGAAGAATGAAGAGTGTGTAACGAAGACGACTTTGTTCAAAGGAATAGTGAAGCGATGAGCGAGATTTGGAATGATAAAACAATCATTTTTTTTACTGATTTCATCAATGATAAGAATGAATTTTTCAATATGAGTCATAGATTTTATTAGTCGTAGATTTGAAGAAAGAAATCATTCTCACAGTGTGTTAAAAAATGGAATTACCATCGCTACTGTGTAACGTACAACCTAATAGATAAGAAAATGTACTCGGTCTCCTGCTTTATGCAACGTAGTTCCCTAAAAGAGATCCTAATCTAATGTTACAATCTATGTATACTGGCTGCCTAGAGACCACTACGAACAGGATATCAGTATTCGACTGTTCCCATACACATACATTTGTACTTTTAGATGGATATACGTGCTCGCTTCCATACTTAAAGCCGGCTTTCTCAAATTTGGCAAAGCAACAAGGTTCATTCCTTTCTTTATGCTGAGTGCGCAACTGCTGTTGAGGTCTATACCACTATAGAGCCAAGGTTTAAGAGCTAGTACTTTGCTGATCCGCGATAGTAGACTTCTGTGCCTTTGAAATGCAAATCATTGGAGCCAGAATACGTGTAGAAACTGTTTAAAGTGGTGCAGGTGCGTTTGAGACAATACTGAGAGCCCTTGTGCGTTGACCGGCGAGAAAATAACAGGCTTTTATGGTCACCTCCACAACCTACTATGGCTACCATCGCAGCAATGTCAGGACCTACTGCATCTCTACACTCCATACACCTGGCCCGTTTTATCTGTCCCTTGCTCCTGCTTTGGAGTAGTCGCAGTGTTATTCTAAGTGCCACGCTAAAAGCTTTGCGGCACAAACTTCGCAGCCCGCTTGTATAAAAATTGTAAATTGGCCTCTTGCGATCTCATTAGACAACTTTTCAGGCCTTTGTAAAAAATGTGATGTGACATATAGCGATATTGATCTAAAACGTGGGTTCTAAATCTACTGTAACGCGTAGTTTATTGGTGGTGATAGACATACAGACTGAGAGGGGCTCGTTTGGAAAAAAAAACACTTGTTCCATTCTATACGGGACCTAATGAACTCCATTGCCGATGCTTTGGAGTCGTCCCAGCGTTATTCTAAGTGCAACGCTAAGAGCTTTGCGGCACAAACTTCGAAGCCCGCCTGTATAAAAAGTTGTAAATTGACCACTTGACACTTTGCCTCTCGCGAGCAAATTAGACAACTTTTCAGGCAGTTGTAAAAATATGACGTGACATATAGCGATATTGATCTAAGACTTGGGTCCACTTCTAAAGTAACACATGCGTTATTGGTGGTGATAGACATACAGTCTGAGATGGCTTTGTTTGGAAATAAAACAGCTGTTCCATTCTATCCAGTACCTAGTGATGAGATCCATTGCCGATGCTTTGGAGTCGTCTTAGCGTTATTCTAAGTGCCACGCTAAAAGCTTTGCGGCACAAACTTCGAAGCCCGCTTGTATAAAGACAACTCATTAGACAACTTTTCAGGCAGTTGTAAAAAATGTGATGGGACATATAGCGATATTGATCTAAAACGTGGGTTCTAAATCTACTGTAACGCGTAGTTTATTGGTGGTGATAGACATACAGACTGAGAGGGACTCATTTGAAGAAAAAAAACACTTGTTCCATTCTATACGGGACCTAATGAACTCCATTGCTGATGCTTTGGAGTCGTCCCAGCGTTATTCTAAGTGCAACCGTTACGCTAAGAGCTTTGCGGCACAAACTTCGAAGCCCGCTTGTAGAAAAAGTTTGAAATTGACCACTTGACATTTTGCCTCTCGGCAGCTCATTAGACAACTTTTCTTCATGCAGTCGTAGAGGACGTGATGTATTGCAATGGGGGGATCCAGCTATGAATCTTACATATGTAGTTTATTGGACTCCGTCCAGAATGTATTCCTTATAGGTTTGTCCTCTTTTTCTACTCTTCGATACATTCTTTTTAAAGCCCGGACTAGTCTACCAGTAATTGGTCGTATTGGTAAAAACATCGATGGAGGTTAGACATCCAGGTAATAAGATATACGCAAGGAACCAGTTCACTCAAGCAACAGGCGTCGTGTGTGATGTAACTGGTAGAGCGTTCGGCTTGGAATCTAGAGGTCCCGAGTTTGATACTCGCCGTACTAAGACGTTGTGCCCTTGGAAAAGGCTCTTTACACGACCTTCCTCACTTCACCCAGGTGTAAAAATGAGTACGTTTACCTTCTCTCTGTACTTTGTACTATGTGGCACTGTTTAAGTTACTAAATTGAGTGCATCGCCACATTGTCCTCGTCTGTCCAAGAGCTAATAGAAATAATCATCAGTTTGTGATGCCATTTTTTGCGTACATCAGATGACCTTTATCTAGTCTACGGTAGGTCGCGTACTGTTCCATATCCGGCTATACTTCTCTGGTCGGCTTACTCCTCTATTTGTTCCATTTCTACGGTTTTTCCAGCGACCCGGAGTCTGGTAGAGACTAATCGTTATCATCGCGGTAAGTCATTTCCCATGCGGTCCGGTATTGTATATTACACACATATGGAACCTTAATCCTTCCTAACAGGTCTCAGGCTTACTCATATGATTCCCCTGTCCGATAGATCAACCCTCTACTTCTCTGGAACCAGGAATGGTGATTATTTGACGGTTGATTTACCCACGCCCCATCTATGAGGGTAAATGCCAACGGTGGGAAATATGGGAGATAATTATGGAATTTTTTTGCGAAGTCAATGTGAGAAAATTGGTATTTGCTAGGCCTAGTGTTTGACTGCAATGACATGACAATGTTGGAAACATGTCGCAGGCGAAGTGACGCGTTCTGGATATCTAAAATGTGCTTTCATCAGAGCGCATTCTGGTCAAAAACGTACGAGCTGAGACTATATTGCACGTATTTTTCGTGTTCATAAGACCGATATCTTTGTTCTCCACGCACGGGGCTTGTGTACAGTAGATTAATTGATCATATTTCACTCATACCTCAGGTATTTGGCACAGTTTGCATGGGGAGAGAAATGGGTGAAACATGTTGTATTTTCTCGCAAATGTTGAATGTCGAGTTTAGTTACTGAAGAGCAGAAGAGCACATCCTGGATATCCAGTTTTGGTCGCGGTCGTGACCATTCCTGGATAGAGCGCGTTTTGGATAGATCACCATTCAAATCGTGTATCCTAAACAATAACAACAATTTAATTTTGCTGATATCGATTTTTTTCAAGAACCCTCTAATCTTCTTTATGTATACATGGCGGAGTTTCAAAGCCAAACACGAGCCTTGCCCAAAGACAACGTTATCTTCACAAAGAGTCCACATGTATCGACCCGGCAAACTTTCCGTCTTACAACTGTCAGAAAAGAAGGATAGAAGACAAGATGAAAGCCGGCCTGGCAGTCTTTCTGCAAGTCAGCGATTTGACCTTCCTTAAAGATGAATGACACTTGAAGATGTTAGTTCACACGAAGGAACAACGCGTCTTGCCGAAAATCAATACAACGACGCTTCAAACGCTCCAAGGCCTCCGACAAGGCGCAACATCTCTGTAGCATTGAGTACACCATATTTTGAGTGCTCTAAGGGCAAATGTGAAGGGAAAGAAATCAATCTTGAACACAAATTACACGATTCGTTATATGATTCTAAATCTAATTAGCGTCATGTCGTAGTCGTATGTCAAAATGGTTAATCGGGATTTGAGACCGCAGATTCGACGTCCCTTTCGTGGAAAACGACTATAAACTATGTAGTTGACAGAGCTTGTTTAATTTTCTAGACTTTGTTGATAGAAATACAAATGTATATCAAAACACGAATGGATGACATATTTATGACTGTTATATAGATGCCTTGGTATAGACGATGCATTTATACCTCAATGCATGAAAGAAACTAAAATAACAAATCAATATACGTAGCTCAGTAGTAGACATACAACACCTCATTGTATATTCTATCAATATTAGCGTTATACAACTTAGAATCTACATGTAAATTATATTGTACTACACTAATGTAACCAACAGTAGACTTAAACAAATATTTGACTTACTCTATAACTGTTAGAATTATACCATGTAGACGTTTACTGCAATGAATATGATATTTCAAGGTGACCAGAACATATTGATCTCTCTAGTCCATGGCTGACGATATTCCTGACAATATACCACCCGTATAATGTCATTTGATTGGAATTACTAACGTAAGTTGATAATAATTTCCCGCCCCAATTATCTCTATGACGGATGGTTTCTTGACAGCAAAGTGACAGTAGAGGACAAACCAAAAACTGCCACTTATTCAGTTTTACCACATTTGTGGAAGGACTGACATAACGGTAGGGAGGCCCATACTCAAATTTAGAAACAACTACCTATTTGGAAAGGCTGAATTTTTTGTTTTTGACACTCATTTGCCCCCATTTTTTATTGTCTTGTTGTACATGTTGAGCTCTTTAAGCCCTGAAAATTTCATCCTCCTACGATGTCGGGAAGGTTAGAATTTTTGTCCTCCAACATGCTTCCCAGAGCATTTTTCCCCCCATTGTTAAGGCTGTATTGGAATTGTACTAACACCTTAGCAAGATGTCAACCCAGAGACCAGACTGCAAGGTTTGATTCTATCACACCGGGAAGGACCCTACTTTTTTTTTTTTAAGTGCGGTGGAATCTTTATCGTGCTCGAGGTGTGGCTCTCCCCGAAAACAGGAACTCCATTTATCGTCCTATCCGAGGGACGGCCCAAGCCGAAGCTAAGTACTCATTTTAACCTTAGTGGAGTGAGGAAAGTCCTTTAAAGTGCCTTTCCCAATCCACAAGATCGGTGACGCGGCAACAGGTTTCGAACTCAGGATCGATATCTCTTGGACCTGAGCCCAGAGCGCTGCCGATTATGCCACACGATCTAACGCCCTAACACTAAAGGCACAACTCCCCGTACGTGCAATTTGTCCGTACTTTTTTTCTTAAGGCTACGTCCGCGACGTTTTTCTGAAAACGTTCAGGCTGTACAGGGCAGAAGCGTCGCCCGTACTGGTACGTACGGGGGCGAATCCGCAGCCCGATGGCACACAAAGTTTTGCCTACACGTAAAGTTCTACGGCGTGTCTGTGTGCTCAAAAATCCGTCAGATTCCCTACGAGTTAGTTAGGCGGTACGTACCACTTACGGATCCCAAAAGATTGCCCGCGTTTTGGCACGTAGACAGCACGTATTTGCACGTACGGCGGGTTGTGCCATTAGCTTAACTGTCGTTACCAGCACAGATCGATAGGTTGCGCATTAATGTAAATTTCACAGCTCTGTCGTTTATAATTGCAAAAATTAATATATCTTGACAATATGAATATGACAAATGTCCGCCAAAAGCTGCTAACATTAAAATAACCTTGAAACAAGTTTTAAAGAAATTACTTTATCTATTTATTTATTGATTGATTGATTGACTTTATCTACACTATACAGAGATAAATGTGCGTCAGAAACAGGCTGGTAACAAGGCTGTAAAAAGTGTACTTGGAGATTTATTTATACTATTGTAATACGTGGTTCCCTAAATGTGATTTAAGCAGTGCGGAAAGCTGTATCACATATATGACGAATTTTCACTTTTACTTTGGAGCGATCGTCCACGAAAATGGCGGCCCAGGTAAAATTTCAAATTCTACACTTACTTATGGAGAATGTTCTCCGACTCAAAATTGAAGTCACCGGAATTTTCGACTGAATCATTTAGTCCTCTCAGCTGTCTAACCCAAGCGTGATATTTTGGACGCGTGACGTCAGCAATGGGTCAAAGGAGGTTGGAAGTCAATATGGGGGTATCGACTTCTAGCAACCTTTGACCCATTGCTGACGTCACACTTTTCAGGGAGTATCCCTGTTTTGCTACATAGCTTTCATATGGCTCTGAATATTCACTAGTCTTTGCATGAACCAGATGAGGGCAGTTCGTGACAAGAAGACAGACGATTCTGTCTTTTGTCATCCATTGAGGTGCGACATATAGACTTTTACGCGACAAGACAGTTCGATATATGCACGTCTATCCAAAAATTGCCCTAAGTTCCGTTTAACGAGATCGTACGACGAATGATCCTGAGTAACAACTTTTCTGTGACGTCTTGAAAGTGTCCGTCGTAACTTCTCCTACGTCAGTACACCACTTTCATGCTAATCCTCCCGCCGATGGGACAAACCTGACGTTAAAACATTGGCAGTAAATTTCATCCAACAAGCCGGTAAATGCTGCGAATCTTACGGGAGAAATCCTCAACAGTGCCGTTGGACATGTATGTTATTGCCCCTGTATAAAATCGTTGACGCATTAGCCGACAGTGCTAATTTACTCTCGTGGTTTCTGTGCGACACACATGACGTCAACACTCTTTTACTAGACAATACGAACGCGCTGCGAACGGACAGCGATCAAAAATTTCATTTTCATACATCACTAACGGGGTTTCATAAATAAAAACTATTTGTCTGTACATTGTATGTGTTTTGTAGCCTTTTAAGTTATATTCTTATCTAGCATGACACTATGGTTCAAACAAATCAAATATTTTCTTTTCTAATTGCTTTTGGACAGACGAGGACAATGTGGCACTGCACTCAAGTTAGTAACTTATATTAACACTTACGGTACCACATACATAGTACAGACAGAAGGTAAAAGTAGTCTTTCCTTTTACCTCCCTGACCAAAGTCAGGTACCCATTTTTACACCTCGCAAACGTCGAAGGGCACGGCGGGTATCAAACTCCGGACCTCTAGATTCCGAGCCTGAATTCTACCTGTTACGCCGCACACGGCGCCACGTATATAACATTGGTAGTTGTACAGTTGCTCGAGGATCGCTGTCTACTGTAGAGAGGGCCCTAATTCACTGAAGGGCGTCATGATCATAAAACAGTAACGTTCGCACGTCATTCAAATCACAGCCGAGTCATGTGAGCTATCATCCGCCTCCTAAACCCCCATCCTCATCGTGATAAGACGGACATCACCATACCGAATAGGATTTCCTCCTCCGGGCATTCAACTGAAGGATTATCGGTAATGTAAGGGAGTCCCGATGCCGTCCAACAGTACAAATCTCTCGCCTGAGTACGGAGTAGGTAAAGCTACTTACCCTGACAGTCTCGGGGGTTATCAATAAACTAGCTAGATAGACAGACACAAAGTGAAACTGCACAAATCTCTAGCCTCCACAAGGCCTTCCTACGGGGGTGCGAAGATAGTAGATTACGCCACAATAAAATTGGAAAATTGACCAGAGGATTCGGAGTCAGTCCACGCTAAGGTTGATACTACTCCTCCGGCTACGCGGCCGACCAACTCCTCTGATAGCAAAACTCTCCTAGTGAATTACTAGTATTTTCCCGATAATGGTCAGCGTAGTCAATCTGATAGAGACTAACAAATCTCTCGCCTGAGTACGGAGTGTGTAGAGCTACTTACCCTGACAGTCTCTGGGGTTATCAATAAACTAGACAGATACAAAGGGAAACTGCACAAATCTCTAGCCTCCACCAGGCCTTCCTACGGGGGTGCGAAGATAGTAGATTACGCCCAAAAAAAATTGGAAAATTGACCAGAGGATTCGGAGTCAGTCCACGCTAAGGTTGATGCTCCTCCTCCGGCTACGCGGCCGACCAACTCCTCTGGCAGCAAAACTCTCCTAGTAAATTACTAGTATTCTCCCGATAATGGCCAGCGTAGTCAATCTGATAGAGACTAACAAATCTCTCGCCTGAGTACGGAGTAGGTAAAGCTACTTACCCTGACAGTCTCTAGGGTTATCAATAAACTAGACAGACACAAAGTGAAACTGCACAAATCTCAAGCCTCCACAAGGCCTTCCTACGGGGGTAAGGGGGTCGTAGATTTCGGCAAAAAAATTGGAAAATTGGCCGGAGGATAAAGTCAGTCCACGCGTAGGTTCATGTTTCCCCTCCGGCTGTGGGGCCGGCCAACTCCTACGGTAGCAAAACTCCTCTGGCAAATTATTCTCTCTATAATAGCCAGCTTAGTCAGTCTGGTAGAGACTAACAACAAATCTCTCGCCTGAGTACGGAATGTGTAAAGCTACTTAGCCTGACAGTCCCTCGGGTTATCAATAAACCAGACAGACACAAAGTGAAAGAAATGCAAAATGGAAATCTGCTCAAGCAAAGTAACAGATTGTGTATGCATCAATGTAGGGTTAATGACCCGTGACTATGGAGTAATAATGACCGGTGTTTATGGAAAATGGAGACTTCTTATTGGTTAATTTGTCGTCCGTGTACATAATAATTAACTACATGTACCATATACTAGCCACCTACTGTAGATTTTACACAACTGCGTGGCCCAAGGGCGACAGGAATGACGATAGGCGCTATCCTACACACCAAAATGTGTGGGAGGAATTCTGCTTAAATAGCCAAACTTTTGATGATGCGTGAACAAAAGATTCAAATAGTGCTCAGTAACTTCCCTTTGGACGCAGCCTTTTTAGTTTACATTGTGTGCACGATGTACTGTCAACGCCCGCCCTAAGACTTTGAGAGTTTTACACTCGCTATCATGAAAGGTGACGGTCCGGTAAAGTAGGTAATACTGGGTCATAAAGTCCATGTAATCCTGGGGGTGCGCGCTCCAACATGCTGCCGGAAAGTCAAAAGCTTGTTCTGATCTTGTCGTGTCCGATTTGATGAGTCCGGTGTCGCGACAAAATTCTGGTCGAGCAGATTTATGCTCCGTCTGTTTCTAGAAGTGTGATTTCGTGGAGTTATGGTTAGAGCTCTTTGGGTTTGGAGCACGGTTAGGGTAGACTTTTGATTATGGTTAGTGTTAGGGTTATGGTCATGGTTATGGTTATTATTAGGGTTAGGGGATAGGGTTAAGATAAGTGTTAGTGTTAGTGTTAATGTTAGTGTTAGTGTTAGTTTTAGAGTAAGGGTTAGGGTTAGTGTTAGGGTTGGCCTCCACAGCGTAACCCCTCCTTCCCAAATCTGGCCAACCTTCTGCTTGAAAATCACTACACCCAAACGAGTATGACGTACTTCTCTGCCCTCAGGCATACTGGAAACCCCCCAAGCAGTGTTGGTGCAAATATTTAGCAGGGGCAAAAATTTGGCTTGACACCGGGATGAGTAAAAGAGGGCACATTAGAGGACACGGTCGTCTGCATGCAAATTAGCAATTACATCCTTCAAAGAGTTGAGAACTAGGGATGAGGAGGACTGCCTTATCTGCATGTTAATTTGTAGGATAGGACAATCAGATCGTAGAGCGCGCACGGAGGGGTTAGCGATAGATCCATAGAGAGGAAGTGGGAGAATAATTTATAAGTGAGCACTTTTGAAGTTTTTTTTTCCATTGTCGCTATGTGTCAGTGTAGAACTTGCTTTAGGTGCATAGTATTTGTTGTATATGGGAATAAATCATTCAGCAACCAAAATCGACAACGATATCTCGACGAAGTCTAAGATTCCATATCTTCGTGGAACATTTTGTGAATTACTTGTTTTATACGTGGCATTTTTGTCACTTATTCTGTCCATACACTTTTCTGCCCATGATCCAAAAGCATAGACTCTGTAAATTGTGTCAAAAAGGGTTGCAAACGTCTTGTGCCAGACACATGCCTTGTTCCATTCCATCCATTTCCTTTACTTCACTTCTCTCACGACGCAAACACGTTATTACCGTTAAAAGGCGAAGCGGTAATTCCTAGTCAATGTCTCTCGTAATTTTCCTCCTCTAAAGCCTCAATCCCATCGCTAAGACGGGACCGGAACATCGTCGTCTTAAAAGCATCGAAGACGGTTTAATGGAACGTCTTGGGATTCGCAAGTCTTATCTTTGAGTAGTTCTTTTGTGAGGACAAATTGTAGCACCGGAGGCGAGATCGTGCTTCAAAGGGAACGTACTAGTTTCTGGTACACTGCACAAACTAGAGATGTCTGTAACGCTTGATAAAGCAGGACTAGGTAAACCACAAAGGGAATAGGGATAGATCTGTGTCACTAAGACTTGGAAATGAAAGCATAGAAATAGGTGACAAAAACGGGGCACTTTCAGAAGCAAGTTGTGATGAACTACAAAGACTACAAGATAGTATAGAAAAGGTATATATAGCAATATTGATGCCTTCCGCGTACGCGTCAATTTAAAGCTTGTAAAACGTTTGCGATAACGCTATGAGTCGTACAAACAAGCTTCAAATCGTGAAAATCATATACAACAGGAACATTTTCAGGAACGTTTTCCAAATCAAAGAAGACTGAAAAGACAACAAATTTATGTTTGGTTTACCATGTTCTGTGTGTTCTGTGTGTTCAGTCATAATTGTTCAACATTCCTGACCACTAAGATTATGAAGGCAGCTTTTTTTGCACGTTCGCATCGGTTTTGACATGCCCTGAGGCTGTCATCCATATAATCAAATCAACATGGTCTCTACACAAAGTAGGGGACACAGTTATCTTGCATTCTAACCGTACGCTATCTTAAGGTGGTATCTCACTGCATTTGGGGCACCGGCGCGGCACTGCGGGGTTCGTTCACTGCGGCACTGTTTTGTTATTTTCTCCAATTTTGCCTAATTCGTAAAAGTATGACGTAGAAGACAACAAAACACGCAAAAATTAAGGAAATTCGTTCTTCATTTCTGAAATTCGTTGAGTCATCTTCGAACCCCGCAGTGCCGCACCGGTGCCCCAAGTGCAGTGAGATACCACATGGTGGGAACACAGTTATTTTGCATTCCAGCCAAACGCTATATTAAGACAGTTGAAGTAGTTGGTAATTCAGAACGCGAAAACAATTTTTGGTGATATAAACGAGTTACGCAACTGGCGTAATATTTCAGCAATATCTCCTTGGTAAATTGCTTTTATTATGTCGTAAGAACGAAGGAAAGACGTCAATGTGAAAAGTGCAAGTGCAATGGAAGCCTGCATGAGCATCGGTGGAGAATGCAAATGTCGTGACTTGTGAACAACGACTGGTCGTGACTTGAAAATATGAACTTTCTGAAAGTCTGGACCGAATCGTGAAATGAAATGTGATAGTAGAGAAAATAAGAGTTGGACAATAGGTTTTCTTATTAATAACACGTTTCGGTCTTTAATAGTGACATTTAGAAATCCCGAGTTCTGATGAATTTCACCAATTTTGAGACCAATTTAACAGTAAAAAGAATCACTTTAACAGTAAAGTTAATCAAGCATTGCAGTTGTCCATATGCGCCGTAGCCTTAATTTCCGTCCGTTATCAATGAGGTATAAGAAAAGAGCGCATCGAATTTTGGACTGTCCTACTGCATGAAGTATTCTTCATAGTTCAAGTCACGAAAACGTGTCTTCAGAAATTTGGCACCTCAACGTGAAACAAAGTTTTATCTCCGTACCTTTTCAATATAGCGCCTATCACGCTGCCTTGGGGGAGTTTTCTTTCTATATTTACGTTGCAATTAGTTTCCCATTTGAAAACACTCCATCGTAAGTACATGCAGTGGGTGTGTTCCAATCTTGGTACGCTTGCCATTTAAAAGCGGCGTGCTTCTTTTACAACGTCTTATGTTATCTTAGTTACCACATAAAGCATGGCGTCCACCACGCCTTACGGAGCAATATAAGACTACCATTAAAACAGGGCCAATTTTATTACTCCTAGTGGACTATTATGAACAGCAGGCTGCCTTGGCATGGTTTGTTGAGCGCTCGTGACTGTGCATTTTTAGTGTCGATTTTCTTGCATGGAGGGAGGCGTTTTATTGGGTATTCGTGGGATTACGTGTGTTTTCACAATGATGATTATGATACATGTCAATGTAGCGCAATTTGTTACCTGCAGACCTGTATGTTGGGTTAAGGTTTCTGAAAATGTGAGTATGGTCAGTTAACCCTTAACAGATCAAGGTATCGGCATAAGTTGTTCCTGTAGTTTATATGGCATCTTATATACATTATAAATTGCAATGGACATGGAGAGCAATGTCCACCGTGCACCAAGCCTACACATACATGTATGGACAACTGTAATGCATTATTTTACTTCACTTTCAAGGGGTTCAAATGTGGTGTCAAGGCGACTTCTACACGCAATACTCTAGATGTAACACTGCACAACGCATTTTTCAGTTATTGCTTCGATCAATTGTTTCCGTAAACAACAAAAAAATGATATTTCGTTTAGTCTGTGTTAACTTGTCTTAGCGTGTGTCCGAACTTGTCTGAATATTGTAGAGTGACAGGAAGTGAAGTGGAAAATGGTGTAACCGGAGACTAGTAGGATGGGAAGGTCGATTTGGCTCGGGTCCAAAGTTGTTCCTGCAGGCTGGCAGGAAAATGCATTCTATGAGACAGAATTAGCGACAAATTCATAATAATGACTACAGCTAGAAATTAAAAAGAAAAAAATCACAAAGGTATGAGATATTCAAATTTTTTTATTCTTAACTTGAAAAGGAAACATTTATGTTTGCGATGTCTATTTATTTTACTTGCTCACCGGAAGACATTTATCAAGATTACAGACCATAATCGTGTGATGATTGTAACCTTCTACTGGAAGTTCTAGCTAGTTGCACATGACATTTCCGTGATCATCGGTCCCAACTGTTGATGTCACGTCAATGACGCCTGACGCTTTATGTCTTCGTCAAAGGAACTTAGTACGCTTGATATGAACATAAAAGAACTTCATGAGTATTAGACTAAAATTATTAAGAGTACTATTTCACATACTGGTAGATATGGGCATACTTTTTCATAGACTTTTCGGAGTGCCGAATTGAATAACTAAAACGTTATTATATAATAAAGACTTCCATAAGGTATAGTTGTTGACGGCAGCCATGAGACAAAATTGCCCTGAATATAAAAGAACTTAGTGAGTACTAGAGTAGTTGGAAAATTATTAAGAGTACTTTCTCACCGACTGGTAGGCATGGACGTGATTTTTGATAGACTTCTTTTCGGTGTGCTGAATTGAATAATCACAACGTTATTACATAATAAAGATTTCCATAGGGCATAGTTGATGACGACACATAAGAGAAGATTGCCCCGTAAAGTGGCAAATTATGAGGTCTGCCGATACAATTTTACGTTTTACATGTTCCTTTATTGGGTACATGTAATCAGTGTCCTTCATGGTGCTTTTCACAGGATGATATGGACTTCATGAACTTCAGTTTACTATGTATGGAGAAAGTTCTTTAACTGATAAAATTCTACTTGCATATCTCTGGTCCGATTCACACTAGCGTAAAAAAGGGGCTTCAACGATTAATCTCCAAGCAGATCCTACGATAGCATAAGATAGTATCAAAAGATGGACTAGGATTGTGCATTGGCTTCACTCCTAGGTTTGCTATACTACTTTGCCAGCCTTTGCTGTAGGATCTACTTGGAGAGTATCCTACGATACCCATCGTGCGACTGCTGTCATACGACAGTTATTATCCTGCCGTGGCTCTCATGTGAACTTTTGATAAAGATCGCAGAAAAACGATAACTTCGGTACTGCAGATGATATTGCTACTGTTTCAGACCCACAATATATATCGTAGTACAGGTCAGGTAGCTCTTGGGAATCTACCTAGCACCAAGGACGTTAACGTCCTTGCTAGCACACACTCCGCACCTTACATTTTCTTTGCAAAACAACGTGCCAAACATTTGTTCTATTTAACGTTATACAAAAATGAAGTAGTTTTCCTTCAGGCCTACTTATTCAATTTAAGTCTCTACTGAAAGCAGTTATTTCTGAGAACAATTTCAATTCTTTAAGGAATGGCTTTTTGTCTTCTGGGTAGAATACTCCAGGGAGTGGGCGAAAGTGCTGTAAGATCCCTTCCGGGCATACTGTAGCCAAGGAGGCGGGCTTGTTGGTCTGCTGTCGTCTGGCAACTAAGTTAACACAAACTTAGTGTAATCCGTACAGCAGACAACAAGGCGAAGCCTAGGTAGCCAGTGGTCTTTTGAAAATACACAGTAAGTGCGTTGACATTTGGGGAACTACTTCAGTCTATGCAGGAATATTATGTCTAGAGCCTTTGAGAGGGTGTTGAGGATATGTAAATATATTGCGGACGTTCTTTTAGCGCCTGGTGAATGCCAGAATGGGGCAGAACTCATTTTATTCCTTTTGTCAGTTTTCCAGACACTTCAAACATGTACACACATACAAGTAATGTTACATGGATTTGAAAGAAACTTACTGAAGTTCTCAACTCAGTAAATGTAAGAAACAAACACAACAAAATGTGTAGTGACAAAACGTTTTGACTCACGTGCCCTTCAAATCACGTGGTTGCAAGTTGTCGGCCATGTTGGAAATCTTGCAAAGCATGATGGTAGTTCTTTGTAACTTATTTTTCAAGTACTTTCATTTGGCGCACTATTTCTGATGAATTGTCATATCGGGTTGGCTACTGTAAATGCAGAAATTTTCGCGGTGGATTTATGTTCGCGGTTTTCGCGGCGACCACTTAACCGCGAAATTAAATCCACCGCGAACATTTTTCTATTAAGGTATTAGACTGCAGTAGATGGTGTTACCGCGAAATTAAATACGCTGCGAAAAGTCATTTTTCCCGCTACCGCGAAATTAAATCCCCGCGAACTTAAATGCATTTACAGTATCCCTTTTCTGACAACTGTTGTTGTGTCTTGTATATCTGTTATCACACACACACACACACCAAAACACACATACACACCCAAAGACACATGCACACCAAAACAATACCTCCATTTTTCATGGAGGTAACAAGGAGTAAGTACAAATGCAGTTCTTGAAACATCACCTGTTTATTGGAAGGCTTTGAAGGCACTTGCCACAAACAAAAACAATATCAGAATCAAACATTGTGATGTGGTAACCAAACAAACAATACAGTATACAGTACTTTGAATAGTGTTTTCATGTAAACTGTAATACATGAATGCATATGTGTTGCAAAGATGGTGTGCTTTGGAATTATGTGCGTTTTGCTCTTTTGCTGTATCTTGGATACTGCACAAGAATGCTAAAACCAAAGAATAAAGTTCCCGATAAACACATTTCCAAGACATAGCCTGCATAAGATTGGGTTTATCAGTTCCATACAACACAAGAAAACTATGGTATTGTAATGAACCTAAAAGCCAAACAAAGAAAATAGAAGGTAAACAAATTTTATAGCAACTGCAGCAAATGTAGGCTCTGAAGCCTAAATGTAATATTTTGCAGATTTAATTGCAGGAGGAACTTAAGAAAAAAATCAGCTCTTCTAGTCTCTGAGACTTAACCATGCAATGTTGTTGTTATTATTGACAAAATGTCAACTACACGAATTTTAAGTAAAAGGAATGGAATCTGAAGAACATTACCAAAAATATTGGAAGGGAGTAAAAGCAATAAAATTTGTGGGCATTCCAATACAATCTTAAAAACGTCAAATCTGCACAAGCAGTACAGTAATAAGTTGCTGCTGCTGTGAAAATACATGAAGTAACATTACCATTCCAGTAAACTGCACCCAATTAGTCCAAATATGTAACATGCATTGGCATAATACCGGTAGTAAGACTTATACCGGTAGATTAAAAATACTGGAACTTAAAGAGATCTACACATGCAACAATAGTTATTTCTCAGCTGTGCACACTTCAGACATCTAGGTGTCCAATACATCATTTACAAAGCATCGATAACAATGCATTCGAAGACAACAAGGCCAATAGTTTTCAGTATCTTTTTCGGGGTAGGCAGCTCGTCGTGGGACGAACACACTGTCACATTCATTGCCAAATTACTGAGATCATAATTACACATGCTCACGGCACAAGACGAACATGATTCAACAACAATCTTAAATTTCTGTTGGTGACCTACAACTCATGTAAAAGTGTGAAGAACCGTTGCATAATAGCCCGGATCTACGACTGAATGGGCAGAATTGAACGTACGCAGCCATTTTCCCGCCATTTTTATATCTACGCTAGCAGTGAAGTGTTACGTCATAGCGGTTGTGACGGACAGGAGTTAAATGAAAATTCTTGACAGTATACGTCCGTTTTCTCATGACATTTTGTATGCTCATGCAGGTTTATGTTTTATGCATTTACTGACAGAAAAGGAAGGAACATCAGAGGCTGTATAAATGTACATAGCGGCAGTTAATTGTGCCGTGTTTCTTCCTACCGGTATTTTTTACCCCCTCCCAACCACGCGCCCGTTCGCCGTGTAATTCCGCGGCGTGTTACAATTACAATATTACGCTTTTAGCAGGACAAGAGTGGCAGAAAAGTTACACAGAAGAAGTGGCAAGGGTAACCTATAACAGCAACATGTAACTGGAGAAAATGATGCGTTGACAATTTGTCAAATCAGTATGGCTAGAGAAATCGTCGTAAACGTACCGGTATTATGATAATAGATGTTAAAGCATTAAATTCATTCACTAAAAGTCCATTATTGTAAGTGTTGCTGTAGATTGCTGGAAAACTGACATTAATGACTGCTGTTCAAAACAATAAAATTAAAAAGACTTCTAACATTACCACATCATTGTGCCATAAATCCTTAACAACCATATTTAAGCCATCATATAAAATGCATATGTGAACGACAAAGAATATGGACCCATAACCAATCGAAAACAGAATATTTCATATTCAACAATGAAGCTTCTTCATTTCCATAATACATAATAAAAGACACTTTGACAATTCAGTTAAACTTTGAACAAGCAAGATTCACCTAAAATATTAACTCTTCTTGAACGACAGATTTCAGATACCATAAAAGCATAATTTCTTTTAACAATGCCAATGCACAGCACAAGTCATGACTCAATGCATCATGGGATACCCTCATTTGCATTGCTGCCCTCTCATTGGCTACAGCAGCTGGCTAGCAGCTTATAAAATAAATACTCTTTTTAGAAAGCTAAATATAATCTTTTAGAAATCCTTTGTACATCATAGCATCCCTACTTCTCTTGTGGCAAATGCTAGAAGCATGGCCAAGCACACCAGTATGGTTAGAACAGTCACTTTTTTCAGGACAACTTTCAAGTCCTTTGGAAGAAGATATGCACTGAATTCTGTTGTGAGATGGAACAGGATGTATGATATCATCATGTAGATGATTGTAGCAACCACAAAGTTCATAAGAGGGTAGTCTGGAATGTAAACGATAAGCTGTCTTGCGTTGTCCTGCATGTAGACATGAAGTTGTGAGATGTAGGTCTCTAACGTGATTTTTCCAAGCCAAGCGAACAAGTCCAGGTGATAGGATCTCATCAGAGGGAAAAGGTTCCTGAAGAAGATATACGATAGGATGGGGATCCACGATGTGTATGGATGGATGGCGTTGTAATCAAACTTTTCTTTTGACGCGATCGACGTATGCCAGATCACCGCCGCTACAAGGAAAACAGTACTAAGCACGAACTTGATCATCACGGCCAATCTCTGCTCGTTTGGGTCGGCAAACTTCTTCTCTAGATACTTGAGAAGTTTTTCGTAGTTCGGGTAGTTGTAGGCGCAGAGCATCCCTATGAGAGTCGCATGGTGGTCGAGTCCTGCTCGGAACATCCACTCGTGCATGCCTCCCTTGTAACCCAGGATGAACCTGAACAGAGTGAACAGCGTTTCCCCGACGTGAGGTACGTCGAAGATGACTGTGTTACAGACGAAGTAGACGAGGAATTTTGCCGCCATTTTCCAGCGGTGCTGGTTCCATGAGGACAGGACGCGCATGAATGCGTAGACAGACAGGAACCAGTAGGTGTGCATGGCGCAGATGTAGTACAGCATGTACTCATTGTTGGTGACCACACAGACACACACCACCAGGAAGTTGAGACGGAACAGCATCTTCAGTAGCCTCCAGAGGGAATAATCCTTCCGCACCCAGAAGAACGAGAAATTACCTGGAAAATAGAGATTCAAAAATGACAAATTGCTCGCGGTTTGCTATCGTATATCATCAACAGACAAGTAAGACACATCAACAGACACAATATATGAAGTACTAGAAGTAATAGAATGTTCATTGTAGGAATACCAAAAGTTTTATTACAATTTTTATCATAGATATTAATTTTCTTTTCGCACAACCCTTCAATAAAAAGAGAGTAAACGGTGTCTTTCCATAACACTGCATCATTTTCTTACAGAAATAGTTCAGAAAATATGGTGATACCAGAAGTATACAAAATAATTTCTCGACCGTGAGCATTGATGGCTGTCTTGTCCTTGTATTATCATTCTTCACAGAATACTGTAGACTAAGTCTTTGGAAGTGCTTTGGTGCATCTAAACTTACCGAATCCTGTCATCCAAACGTAGCAGGCGATGAAGACCCTGATGTAGTTGTAAGTCTCCTTGGCTGCGTAGTAGTGGTACCACACAAACATGACCTGCATCCAGCCCTTCCACTCCTCTGTCTGGTCCCTATAGAACAACAAGTGCAGTTTAGAATCTCTTCAAATACCTCTATCAACATGTTTCGGGCTGTCTAGGCATTCGTACAACTTCTATGAAAAACACACAAAGTACACTGCAAAACAAGTATATATATATATATCTTACACTTACACTTTTTGTTCAACCAACCAACAGTGCACTATGCTTTTCATAAGCTTTGCTCCAGTCCTTTTTGGATAGCGCTTCATGTGTTTTCTTAAATTGATAACAGTCTATGTTTTCAAACAGTGCTTTATGCTGTTATCATAAAATAAATACAAATGCTTCTGTACCAAGGTATATCATGAAAAGAGGCCAAAATATAGAACAACCAGTCGCTCACAAACGGTGACAGTTGAAGAATACAGAAACAGGTTTGCTGAGCTTTGAAAAGTATCTAAATGAATGATATCTTCAGACATCTCACCTGTTGAGAACTGAGCTAGTGCAGGGTTTGAGGGTGAAACCTCCGGCCACAGCAAACAGAAGGAAACACAGGAACAAGAACAGGTCCCTCGAGTACGTCCGTTCCCGTCTGGGGAAGATGTGGTCGTAATCACACAGGTAGAAGTACAACAGAATTCCTCCAAACACGACAAGATACTTCAGTAGGTCGTCCAACTTTGGCGGAGGCTTGACTTTTGAGAACGTTTTCGTTGCCGGTTCGCTACCTTCCTTCGCTGCTTGAGAAGTAACGTCGACTTCTTTGACGGCAATCACTTCTTTCCCGTCTTCACTGCTATTGGCCTGCTTGTCGTTTAAGCTTTCTACTACAACAGTGATTAACTCGGGTGTTGTCGTGACATTGCCATCCGATACTTTGACCTCTACGAAGCTTTCCTGCTCATTTTCTGTGATACCATCCGTAGCAGGAAAGAACCAAGTCCGGCTGTTATACAACAGTCTGACGATTGCGATGATTATTGCTGTAATCCATAGGTAGAAGAATGCGAGCTGTATTAGCGTGGGTTTGAGGGTGTCGACAGACGCGACCGTTGGGTCCGGCAGGAGACCCATGCGCTCGTGGAGGATGCTGAGGGCGGTCTCCTGGGACGCCTCCCGTGGCGTCCGGTGCCCTCTGACCTGGAACTTGGAGTAGAAGTTCATGGCGTAGGCTGATCACAGCAGAAGAGGAACTCTTGACGTAGTCAGCTCATCTACTGTAGCACACATTCTGTAGTCACCTGGAGTTCATCAGGCATGGGTCTGAAATGGAAACAAAAACCATAAGTTATGATATTCCATGGAAAATATACTATACAAGAATGCCACCATAAAGATACCAATAAAATATAATATGTTCTGACATCCCTACGTTACAATATCCCCTCCCTAACCTAACCATAACATATACATGTAGGGGTGTTGGAGCTGGGAACATAGGGGCATCAGACAATATCAGTATCACAATATAGGGCATAGGGCTATCCTAAACACATATATTAACAGTGGAGATCATAAAGCCCTGTAATAATCCTAAAATTAATCAAGCAAAACATACTAGTACAAATGTATCTTGTTTAATTTCCTACAAAAGAATGCTCTCCAATACACTCTAAGAGTCTTCACACGGACATTTTAGTATATCAACCCGTTTTAGCAAGCATGTGTACAGTCAAATGAACACACACCACAGCCTTTGTTTACCCAGTCTCTATCCCCATCAGTAGCATTCACTGCTCTATCAGGCTGTATTCATGACATGTAGATGGGATGAGTCACTCCTGTCCACACTGCTAACCCATCTAATTTACTCCCGCCCCTGTCCCAAGGGACCCAACCCCCTGCAGTCCTGTTATGCAGAACCATACCATCCTCCTGGCTTCGCTAACGATTTCCGTTACGTCGAAAACCCTTTCGTGAGATCCTGGTGATAATGATGGTGTGACGGGACTTCCTTACACAGTTTTGCCATGGAAATAAGACATTAGCGGGTTAATTTGTATTTTGTGTGGGTCGAGATGGAAGCGACGCTGCATCGATTGTGTGATTAGGAGAGTCTGCTGCTTATCATGTCGTGTTAATGGTACAGATCGGTTGATCACTTGGCGTAATTGAGCTGGAATTTCGGACGTGTTGGATCGCAAAGGAAAGAACTTTGATCATGTACTTTATCTTTAGAGATGGGATCCTTGAACCATGCTTTTTTGGTGTTGTTGTTTTCAATTACCCCAATCTTTCTACGGTTAACTATCTGGTCTCCTTTTGAAAGCATATTGACTTTGAGCTTAGAACAGAAAAAGAGCTTAGAACAGAAAACTACTCTCATATACATCAAGTCTACCAGCGTCACTGTCAATTCAGAAAGTGTCAGTGGTGAATCTTTAATTTAGACTACTACCTTGTGACTTAACTGATCCATTGTAAATATGACAATTTGTTTGGCCTTTGGCATCAAATGGAGAATTTTTAGATATACCATACTGTTTGTTGCAAGAAAATGAAAAAAATTTTCTCAAAATCCAAGATCTACCTAGATTTCAAAAGTGTGATTCTTTAAAATGACTTATTAGACCACTGCCAACAAATATTACTTAGCATGTATGATCCCTCATTAATAAACAAAAGTTCACTATCTCCAGAAAAAATGAAACCAAATACAGTCAAACCTGCCCAAGACGACCACCCGGAGGACCGGAAAAAACGGTCGATTTGGACAGGTGGTCGCTGAGAAGAGTATCAACTCAAAACATGCCCGATGCAAAGTATAAATGGTTTCTGTTGTGACTAATGGCAAATAGCAAGCACACTGCACGCACGCAAAGAAGCGAGGTCTTTAATGTCAAATACAACACGCACACTGTAAACTGTAAATTTAACCCCAAAATCCGACGCAAACTGGCCGATTTCGGCACAAAATCGCGCCAGTTATCATCAAAAATCGATGAAAACCTCAATTTTGAACATGATGCGGTCGTTATGGGTCCCAATTTGGGCCGGTCGCGGTCGTGTTGGCCAGGTGGTCGTTGAGAAAAGGTCGCTTAATGCTTACGTCAATGGGAAAATAAATCGGGACCGAGCAAAAGCGGTCGAAATGGCCAGGTGGTCGCTGAGAAGAGGTGGTCGCTCGGGCAGGTTTGACTGTAAAATGATAAGCCTTCCTAACAGACCTGACTTTTGAATGCTATGGAAGGAACGTACCAGTCTTAATACCACACATGCATAATTTTCCGCCTAAAAATGTCAAAGGAACCAAAGTCACAAACAGCAATCCGTCACTGTCACTGGTGCCCTCCTACAGCTCTGCCCAGCTTATTTGTGAATGATTAACATTTGATGGAGTTGTCAATCAACCATAGCGTTCAGTCAAGTGGTCATATGTAGGGGAACGTCTGCAACAGGGTCTGTGAGATTGAACAGTTGGGAGTTTGGTTGGGTACGGTGTGATCACAATTGTTGTAGGATGGGGAACGTTGTGTCTTTGACAGAGCCAACCAAATACCAGAATCTACAACAGCCCAAATTTTGTATGACATACAAGTACAAAATGTATGCACAAATATCTTAAAAATTCCCTCAATTGGCAATAGAATAGTCGAACAATAAATGTCAAAATGAACAGATTGCGGTGATAATTTTCTATGTTAAACAAACACTTTTTTGATATGTCATTGATCAAACTGTCTGTGCCCACTATATTTTCTTCTTTAGTGTCTATTCACTGGTCTGTATACTTGACATTTTTAGGTCAGTTGTGATGAAGATTTAGGAACTAATTTCTGATTGCAATCAGAGATGCCTTTTTTTAAAGGTCCAAAGAGAATTGCAAATAGCTGAATCAGTGATTGGTGCTTGATAATACTACTGTTAAGAAGCTACCATTCCCTGGAAGGGGTTACATCCTTATGCTTAGACAACCCTTTGTTCAAACATGCTTAATTCTGTTCCAACACACCCAAACCCTAACCCTAACCCTAGCCTTAACCTTAGCCCTAGCCTTAGCCCTAACACTAACATAAGGGGCTTCGGAACATAGGACTGTTCCCTGTGGAAAGAGGCTGTGTTTGCTGAATTCAGTACAGTGTGAAGTAAAGCTTTCCGTGGTCTCGGTCTGTGGTCTTTTCCATTGAGAAGAATAATTTCTCCAGGAAGCTAATGACCAAAATTGTTGTTACTAATATATTTCATTGCTCAGTTCATCATCTCATGAAAGCGCAACTCACATTATGTAACACAGCAATACAGGGAAATAAAAAGATATCTATTGTAAATACACATACAGAGCAATGCAGACCACTTAAAGAGAGCTTTGACAAGTATTTTTTCTAAAGAGATCCCATGATGTAAGACTACTGAGTTAGAGGTGACTTTGGAAGCAACATTTATTGCAATGCAAATTGCACATAAAAAAGCTTTGAAAAGCATTTTTTTAAAGGGAAACCATGACTCAAGAGTGAGTAAGAGGTGACTTTGGATTCAACATATACTGACAACAACACTTAACAATCGGAAGCCTTTGAAGTGATGGCAGAAAATCATGTTATGGTGGAGAGAATCAATTTGCATGTAAATCAGGCAGTAATCCTTGTCATCTTGTGCCTGTAATCTGATAAGATAGTCATTTCCATACGCTTCATATCCTAACTGGAATATCATGTCCACGGGGAGAGGAAAGATTCTATTCTCTAGGTAATACCTTAGGCATTGTTTGGAAAATGTAATGCAAAACCATACAGATGCCAACTTCTAAACTATAACCTTAACTACAAGAAACATGTTTTACACTAGTCATTTCCATACGCTTCATATCCTAACTGGAATATCATGTCCACGGGGAGAGGAAAGATTCTATTCTCTAGGTAATACCTTAGGCATTGTTTGGAAAATGTAATGCAAAACCATACAGATGCCAACTTCTAAACTATAACCTTAACTACAAGAAACATGTTTTACACTAGTCATTTCCATACGGTTCATATCCTAACTGGGATATCACGTCCATGGGGAGAAGAAAGATTCTATTCTCAAGGTAATACCTTAGGCATTGTTTGGAAAATGTAATGCAAAACCATACAGATGCCAACTTCTAAACTATAACCTTAACTACAAGAAACATATTTTACACTAGTCATTTCCATACGGTTCATATCCTAACTGGGATATAATTATGTAGACAGAGAGAGGGGAAAGATAGCATGGTTCTATTCCCAATGTATTACCTTAGGCACTGTTTGGAAAATGTAAAGCTAAGCCATACAGGTGCAAACTTCTACACTACAACCTTAACTACAAGAAACATACTATACTAGAGGGAATGAGTATGATACGTAGCATAATAGGGTACATTTATTGTAATAGAATACTGGATATTGAGTTATATGGTTACATTCAATTTCGCAGTAAGTTATGCATACATTGCCTTAAGCCTCTTTGTATCAAATCAGATAAACTCTTATAATCCTTCAATGACTCTAATATCAGTTACAATATCAAATAAAATGAGTATAAGCATGCAACAAAGGTTCTAGCTCCGTTGTGATTGTACGTACCTTTGTGCATGGGTAACATAATTGCGGACAATTTGTAAAGTAAAACATGCTAAGCTTTAAATCAGAGTGCAATTCTGCCTCCAAACAATTATCTGCACATGAGACCAACTTAATGTTACCAGAAAGCGATACTGAAATATGAGTTAGGAGAGGAAATTAAATCAAATATGACATACATTCATCACTGCCATTGTTAACGATAATCCGATCCAATTTTCATCTACCTCTGAGCGAAATCGTTCTTATGATATCAGAATGAAATGTTTCTCTATCCAGCCATGGATAATGATGAATTTCTCTCCCCAAATCTCGTTAGCAATGGCCAACTGGGAAGTTAAATGGATTTTCTGACGATGTGGCTTTTATCAGGGAATATGGTCAGGAAGGTTTCCAGTTTCCATTTATCTTCAGTACCAATATGGCAGATAAGGGTCAGTCTAACGGCGATCAAAATGGTGGGAGCTGAAGTAGGCATTTCACAGCAACTATCCACAAATATCAAATATCAAGTTCTTTGACTGCTGTAGGGTAATAGTTTTCCATTGATCAATTGGTGCTCTGCTCCTCTTTTTCTCTTAAAAAAAAAGCTGGAAAAAGAATTTGAAGTGTTATAACTGAACTATTTTCCATGCTACAGCAGCCACAAGGTTCATTTTCAGCACCAGAGACAGTACCAGAACATGGACACTTCACACAGCAGAGCCCTACTTTGCAGTACTTTCTGTGAACAATCCACTCCTCCCCATTCCCTATGATTGTGTTAGTCTTACTAAGACACCCAGACATGCTGATGTGTTACGCCGAACGGCGGTTATACCGGCTATACAGATACACATACAGACATGCATTCCTTTCAGTACCAGGGACAGTACCACAACACCACAACTTTACTGAGGAATCCCATTTTTCCAAACTTTCAGTGAACAATTACATTAGCCTTGTAAAGATAGACACCCAGACATACATAAATCCCAGTATCAGGGACAGCACCACAACACCACACTGTAGTACTTTCTGTACTTACTTTGCAGTACTTTCTGTGAACAACACTCCAGTGTTCCCTCTTTCCTGGGCCTTATCATAAAGCCAGCAACGAGACATACATTTCAGTACCAGGAACAGTGCCACAACATCGCTATTTTACACAATCCCAATTTTGAAGTACATTTTGTGAACACTCCAGCCCTCCCTCTTCCCCAGGACTGCATTAGTCTTCATCAAAACCCCATCTGTGGCGGAGAAACGTGACGTTTGACGACCCATAAGGACACCTGAGCCCGATGAAAGGACGCCCGGAAAATTTCATCGTGGTTACGAGCTCCGGCACTTAGGCTTGCAAAATGACAGAAGATGGAGCGGCATACATTTTAACATTGGCCATGGACATATACTTATATATATTCTCGTTCCTGGTAGTTTTATTTCCAAAGGCACTTACTGAGGAGCTTCCTTGCCAATTAGATGAACTCACTCTTATCATATATCCAAGTTGTTTAAGCTTTCAAACCTCTGAAGTAGGACTAATTGCTGATGTGAATTACTGTAAATCTTAAAACTTTCACATCTTACAGATTTCATTTTCCTGGTTGTTGTTTTTCCGGTGCTTTTCCACAGCAAAATCATGACAGTGTGAACATGCATGATCATACTACAAAATGATTCCAACCATGACTTTTAAATACCACAAATACCTCCATCCACATCCTCCATCCTAAAATAACTCGATTTACAGTAACATGGGACACAAAAGATGTTAGAGCTATGAATACATTCAAAAACATGTTATAAATCATGCTCTTGGAACATGTGATTTTAGAGTCATAAACTCAGGGTGTAAAACATACCAGCTACCAAGGACTGTCAACAGTTCAAGTCCTTACCAGGCATTCTATCTATCATACATCAGGGAACAGAAACTGTTGCTCCAGCTTTGCGAAGTTTTCACAGGAGATAGAATTCGTTCAGAATATTCACAGCGAAGCCCACACACTGTGAGCGCTGGTAAACGTTGGGATCTGTCTGCAGCGATAACGATAAGACCACAAGTCTCGGGAGTATACTTGGGACAATGGATAGGGATCTAAATACAATCAGCTTTATCTACGGCACACAGCTATGACAATTATGCTAGCACATTCTAATTAGCGATGCATCCTGTGAGGCTTTCCTTACTTTGTTATCATCTAGGCTTGTTGGAAGGTTGTCCCTTTCAAATTAGCATCAGACCTCCAGAACTTTTTAGAATTTTCCTGCCTAATAGAGATTCTCAACATTTGAACTTCCTGTAAATATTTGTCAAATATTTCAACAAATTATGGTATTCAGATTTAAACTGGATTTTGAATTTTAGGATGTAGACTACACTAGATTTCGATTAGATCGTTTTTTTAGATTTTAGGATTTAGATTCTGGAATCTAGGATTTAGATTGAATTAGACTGGATTCTAGACTCTGAATACCACTCCTAGTCAGAAAACAATGGCCAAACTAACCAAAAAGGCATGTACCCTTTTGACAATATTGAGAAATACCTCCATGTATGCACCAATGATACAATATCCGATGTTACAGCAAGCATAAGTCCGCAGGAATACACATGTATGTAAAGCTTACTAAGGGGGTAGAAATCCATAATCATATGACATAATAATACCCAAAGTGGCATTTTTACGCAATGCACAATTCCAGTCGGGTCAAAAGAGGACCGCAAAACAGCCCATAGCCTTTCATGGATAGTTGCACAACTCTTGCAGACACATCGATCAAACCCAACAGACTGCAAAATTGCTGGGATAGATGCATTCGTGCACACTAGCTTTAAAATAACAACCAGATCTGAAAAATTACACGGATAACCGCTGACTACCCACTGAGCGTCTCCTCCAATGATAGAAGACAAACAGTCCGACTGCATATGTCTATTGTCAGGCATAAGGCCATTATTTCATAGGAACATTATAAGTGTAAAGGAAATAACAGCACAACATAATAGCACAAAAAGTTACAGCAACATCGCATTCACCTGCTATGGACAGTTTCTACTGGCATTTGTGATGGTACCATTGAAAGGCTCATTACGTTGTCTTGTCTCTATAATGTACGGCCGATAATATCTGAATTATTTTATAGGAATAATGAACTGTTAAGGAGGTAACAAACATACAGACAGCACCAAAAATAATAGCATCACTCCATTCACCTGCTTTGGACAGTCTCCACTGGCGTTTGTGACACCATCACAGAACGGCTTATTATGTTGTCTCTATATTATGTAAGCCTGATAATCTGATAACATCTGCATTTCAAAATGCGAGACGCTTTGCAGACACAACGACCTTTACGGAAAGTGGAACGCGGAGTGTGAAAGTCGTACCTGCGCCGCGTCCTCGCCCAACGGTTCAAGTGCACCTGGCCCGCACTTTACGGCGCAGAGAGTCCAGGCGAAAAATGCCGCCCCTTAGTTCTCCAGGGATGGCAAAGTACCAGCCACCGGGAGGGCAGTTTCAAGTCAACTACATGTTTACAGTCATATCTTTCTAATTTTGATTATCAGAAATCATTTTTGTTTGATCTAGAAGCAGTGAAAGGCAAGTTTTTCCATTCTTCTTGACTTTAATAATCTAATATGGGAAAGTGAAATATTCTTCCAAAGACATGGGAGGGCATTTTCAGGTCAACTACATGTTTAGTCATATCTTTCTACTTTTCAATACCAGATTTCATATTAGCTTTACAGAGAAGCCACGAAAGGCAAATTTTTCCATCCTTCTTGTATAGAACCTTTATACAATGTATGTGACACTAGATATTCTTCCAAAAGACATACATTCATACATTATAAGTCTGGTATTGTTCAGAAATTTGCTGACCTAGTTTTAGCAATGTGCTATAATACATGCCTAACACAGACAGTGTTGGCGTCAAGTCAAATCAATGCTGAATGACAACAGATTAAGCATAATTTAATATCCTGTCACATTTCGGTTGGAACTATGACATGTGACCACTTATTAATCAATCACCAGAGACATACGGAATTCCAATTAGAGGGTCCCAAAGGATTTGAATACTGGTTTTATTCTTCGATTGTGACACGCCTCAGGTTTGTTAACAAAAGCAACAATAACAGCAGAATAAGAATTTTAACAACTGAAATTATTACATTCTTAGTAGGTCTTCATGTCTAGCTGGAATTTGTCTTTACAGGTGGTACAAAAATAAGTGGAAGATTTGACTTTGAAATATGCATTTCTGAACTGAAGACTAAATTATTGGTGTACCAAAACATCCACATATAGAGATCAAAGAGCGCTGTGACTTGTTCAATTTTGCAGAAAGGGTGGCGGCTGGTTTGATCTATTTAGAACATAATCACTGGTGATACAGTCCTGATGTCTGAGCTTTTCCTTATTAATTTATGATTACGTCAATAAATGCAGTATGTAATTCAGAGAAAGAAGATATATGGAGGGGGGGGGGTGTGTGTAATACTGCTGTAGCTCATGATGTAAACTTTGATACATGTATACCTCTGCAACATGGTATTTACTTGCACTAAAGGAAAGCTTTATGTTTTTGATAACATTGTATTTTGTGTACACCTAGTAAATCTCATGGAATTAAAATTGAGGAAAATCTGTTGTACTAATTTGTAATCAAATATGTCTTTCAAATTTCGTCTACATTAATGTTGCCCACAAAAAAGGGCAAGTGATGTATAATAGCTAGCACATTAACATATTTCTTTCTATTGATACCACACATTTGCCACCATAAAGCTTAAAAGCAGACCATAAAAGTCATTGTTATTATAATGGCTATATGAAAGTACCCTTACTCTGGCTTTTCGTACGTCCGGAAAATTTAAAGGGAGCTTTAAAATTATCATGACAAGAGAGCTGACCCCACTTTACGCTTTGTTACTTGAAAGCGTTCTACAAAAGTGGGTTATATTTTATACCCACAGTTAATGCTAGTGGAATATATATGACCAGGGCTCCAGCTTTTAAATTTTTTCTATCCCACTCACTGTTTTGGAGTCCATGTTGTTGATTTTGCTGGTTAAATGTGTCATTTTAAACTTATGAAAATAGATTTTCAGCAGTTTCATGCCATGAACTGATGAAGTTCAGGTTTTTGTATTTTTTTTTTGTTCCAACAAGCAAATTTTCATCCGAATGCAACTACTAAGGGACCAAATATTTGACCGATCACTCCACAAATTAAAAAACAAGATAATGAAATTTCTTTAATGTTTTGTGAGTTTCCATATCTCTGAAGTTATTGGCATCATGTACTTCCAATCATAATATCAAGGGTAATGCAAATCCAATTCTTGTCACTTAATATGGTCCAGTGAACGCTGTCTAGTGGAAAGACGGCCTTACAGAATATTTTGGTCATATGAAAGTTCAATGCAAAAAAGCCTGTCAGGCTATACAGAAATTGCTAGGCTAATCTTAATTAGGTCAAGGATAGGTACATTTTGATGGACCAATGTCAGGCAGAATTTTGATGGTTCAGCCAAGAGGCCTTGTGCTCCCTTGTGATTAGATCTCATAGGAGATGGGAAAATCATAAAAACTAGGGGTAAACCATTCATCATTAGATTAGGATCTGACAGTAACTGGGGGTATTCCATTCACTGTGTGGGGGTGCTGGCCTTTGTGCTGAAATTTCCTTTCCTGTTGGTAAATTTTGCCGATTTTGCAAACATGTATTATTCATCTAAAATTTGGACACAACTTTCTGTTTACATGGCTCTCAAAACTTTCGAAGTAGAAACGTACTAAGTTTGAAGTAAGAGGGAAAAATAAAAACCGTGCTCGAGGGCCGGGAGGAAAACTTAGCCTGCATCAGATTCAGAGTGTATTAACTCTGAGAAACTAGGTACAGACTGTTTTCATTTTTAATTAAACTACATTGTACTTTAACTACTTGTGAACCAATGAACTAACTTCAACTTGGTGTAGCTTTTATGTCACCATGACGAGAATGATTGATTTTACCCTACAGTAACTTGTGTTAGCTACCAGAAGGGCCACTAAACCGTGGTATCAGGCTAAACACATCTGTCCACCACAACCAAAGGCTGAAATATGGCCCGAGACATTTATGGCACCCGTGGCTACTAAACTGTTCTACTTATGGGACCGGCACTATTAGAGGAGAATTAGGTAACAGAAGGAACGTGCACATTCTGAACACCAAGGGCATGCCCTGGTGCATGCCATATTTTCAAGCGGAATTACTTGTACCATTATAGGCCAAAAATAGTATTATAATTGCACGAAGCCAGAGCAGAATATTGCGCAAAATGGTACTATTGCAAAAAGCTATACACCATGACTTTGCACATGTACCAGTTATGATAACTGTGATCAAATGATGGTTGATAAAAGTGTTTGGCTTTACAATAGAGTGATAATGTGAAGACAAAGTGAAATAGTACTTAACAACATTTAAGACTTAAATTCCTAAAAATAACTACTTGTTAAGATGTGATTCAGCACTTTTTGAGAATGATGCAATTTTAACTATCAATGGTGACCGGTTATACCTTAGTATTATGATTATTCAGTTCTTTGCGTTGAGATTTATAAAGGCAATAAAATAGCAACAAACACTGCATCAACACTTCAGAGTGTGGTGTGAAACAATTCTGACAACAAAAATCACAGAAGGCCAAAAAGACTTCCCTAAGTATGCCATCAGGAAGTTTTTGTCATTCTTTCATTTTTTTACATCCCTGTCCACCTCCTGCCAAACTGTCCCAAATCCCTGACATGGCAGAGGGAATCCTCTTTTTCTCTTGGTAATATAAATGATAATGTAACTGGACCCGAGGGACAGGGACAGAGGCATGATCAAATAGGATCGAATACACCCCCTGGCACTGAGCACATTATACATCCCTCAGGCCACAGTGAGTACATTCTTTGTATCACATTTTGATTTTCCCCTGATTTTGAGAAAAAGGTGAAATTTGGTTCCCCTATTGCAATGGCCAACATGACGAGAAAATATGCCAGAAATGGGAAAATGTGTAGCGGTAGTAGAATTCAATCCTTAGATTTTCCATCAGAAATGCTTAGATACCGTGACACTAGCTGGCAAGGTAGCCTTGAGTGTAGTTGTAGTGATTCTAGGATAATCACAATTTGCACACTAAGTCTACACTTCTTGAAAACAGGAAAAAAGACTTGGCAGTAATACTTATACAGTACATGTACCTTGTTTTGTCACTTCAGCTGCTTGCTGCAATGTTATGGTCTATCAATTGAAAATTGAGCATCTTGTTTTCTTGGCCATCTTTTTCTTGCAGTCTTACACTGATTTTGGAACGGCAGAGGATATCATCCATAAAATGTACTGTAACCTAATGTATCGAAGCAAGACAAATCCTATCTTCTCTGTAAGATGAAACTGTACCTCTGTACCTAGCTTTGGTAAGGAATGTCCTCTCAGATAGAACACAGCTTTTAACTTACAGTTACACATACAAAACTGGTATCTTTTTAACTTCTCTCTCCTAAATGTGGTTTATCAGTTCTGTTATGCGAAACACACAAGCATACCTCAAAAATGGACACTGCCCTTTCTAGACAACTGGAGTAGAAGTCCACACCACAGAAACAAGACATCCTCTCCCCAAAACAACCTCTTCACAACTGAGCCCAAGACTTAATCAAGGAGTGTTCTGATTGAGTTGACTAGGACCAGACTCTGTCTTATGCATTTCATCATATTTCAACACGTCTAAAAGAAGCCTTCAAGACTTCTTACTAAATGTGGCAATGGTTTACACTAACTGGAAGAAATGAACACAAGGACAGAATATTTCCTTGAAAGAAAAGGCAGAAATTTACACCAACCTTGACACAGACTAGATCACTGCAGTCACCACACAAATAAGACATCCTCTCCCCACACCACCTTCTGTACAACTGAGCACAGGACTTAATCAACCACCCAGGAATTAAACCATCGCTTGTGACAGGTGGCCACAGCCATTGATACAGCCATCCCCATTGTCTGTGCCTTACAATACTTTACACATCTGTGGTTTAAGTAGTACAATAGACAGGGGCAGTCTGGCACAATGGTGAAGAAAAGACAGGAGCAAGCTGGAAGAAAAATGTGGTGTCTGACCGATAACAGAAAAGAGTTCACAGTTGCACAAGTCCGGATTGGTTCAAATCCAAACTTTTTTCAAGAAGATACGACAAAAAGGAAGACCCCTAAAGGCTTGATAGCAAAATTCTGTTTGCATAGAAATGGTACAATTTTCACAAACATTAGACTTCATTCATAGTGCAAGTTGTAGAGGTCAAAGGTCTTTTGTCGCATTTTTCAGGCTGAATTGGGCCTTTTTGTAACAAGCTGTCAAATCAAAATGGGATCACAGAATCCAGACAAAGATGTCAGAAATGCCTGTCAACAATACAAATACATTTAGAAGTGCTTCAAGGAAGTATTTTTACACTAAAATATACTGTAAGTGTAACATTCTGCTTTTTTCTGATAAGGAATACGTGTAATACTCTGCGATGTAGAGATCACATGACCTAAGACAACAAATTCAGGAGGTGCTCCTGCATTTGATTGGTTAACAAAGGGACAAAAGAACGTCGCTAACGAGTTCGCTCCTGGACCGATGCCCACCTCGGTGGTCTGAGCAGCACAGAAAAGGCGCACAAATCCCCGGGGGTTAGGTATTGTGTTGGTTTGCTCACGAGGGGCGGCTCGTCCATGGTAACACAACCCACACCCAGCTGTATGTGAGGCCCAGAATGGCAGCGGAAATTGGTGAAAAAGATCTCATTGTCTGACAACTGTGGCATTTTCTCCCCTCAAAACCTTGATGTGTTGTTGTATTTGAGACTTGCTTTAGATGTTGGGAAACAGTTTCCTAAACTTAAAGAGAGGAGGTTCAATCAACTATGAATAGAGTGTTCTTGATTTGAGACATTGTTGAAGAACTTGGAAACAGAACAATAAAGCAACAAGATTCTGTTAACTGTATGAATTGACCATCCTTGATTTGAGACACTGTTTAAGATGTTGGTAATACTACAATACAGCAATTAGGTACCTTGAATATACCTGATTCTAGACATAGTTTTAGATCTTGGAAAACACCACAAGAAAAAAAGGAGGTTTAGACAATAGTGTTGAATGAAATGATGAAATATAGAAACTTGTTGGAGAAAAGACTGTAGGTACATACTCACTGAAAACTGGACCTTTGATGGTTGGCAGAAATAAACTGTAAGCTTAGGAAAAAGCTGACCAAAAACTTCACGAAGTTCAGTGTTTTTTTCCTCTACCAACTTCAGCTGTGCTTCTATTACTGTATATATCGAATTCCCGGAGACAACACCTCCCAAGCCACTTCAGTCATGCAAATAATGGTCCTGAAAACTGAGGTTTATGGTGAAAGCTACAATTTAGAAAGGTATAATTATTGCCTTTCTCCCCATGCAGGCAGGTGCAGGCAGACAGGATCACAGTAGGCCTTCCTGCTTCTAAAACTGACTCCATTTGCAAGCCTGAAAGGTTCTCCGTTGACCTTGACTTTTCAAATGATCTGATTTGCACTTCAACTTGGTCTCAGAGGATCAACTATCCTGTTTGGGCATATTGCAAATGGCTTCATTTTCAGTGCACTAGAAAGATTCGTTTCTCTGATATTTTGATAGATACATATAGAATACAACACGGTGTATTCCGTATCGCCCAAGGTATCAGCCCGACCGCGGGTTGGATCGCCCGACGGCCGAAGGCCGGAGGGTGATCCGACCCGCGGGAGGGCTTAGACCGAGGGTGATGCGGAATACACCGTGTTGTATTTTATTTATGTCATACCCACCTGAGAAAACCACTGTTTTGATGCGAAATGCGCCAGAAGTTGAACAAATTTGTTGCTCTCGAAAAAAAAGGGTTCCAACAGTAATGTTCCAACGTCCGAATCAGGTATTCGAACTTTCGATGGCGCCGTACTCGGCCCACTCGAAACAGTTCGATTTATTCGAATGGAGCCTGTGTGATAAGCCCAGGCAGTACGGAAAGTTACCAAACGGTCCGGAACACCCGTAACAGCGCTCGCGGCTACGGTTCTTTCCCGGGCCGCTAGCAACATAGCCCCGTAAACCGACTTTAGCCGGCCCGGGGAGATACGCGTGAAGGCGTAAACTCCCTTAGCCGGCTAAGTTGTACTCTGATATCCAGGGTAATTACTATTATGGTATAGAACAATGTATGTACTATACTCTTCTTAGAGTCATTGACACTGTTTCGTAAAAAAATATGAGAAAAATTTCAACATCTCAAAATTTTTACATTTTTTTCAACATTACATTCCTATGACAAAGAGATAGCTTTATTTTGTAGGTGTACATTGTATGTGCAATGCATGGCTCACTTTGCCTAAACCTTTATTTGTTTTCATTATCATAATACAAATGTACACAGCAGTCCCCTCACAGTAAGGGGCATGGATAAGTGGTGGTCTCTTTGTGGAAAAGTGAGAGGAAAACAATAGGAAAGTGAAAGGAGTCCTGTGGAGAACAATTATGTTACCAAAAGTGCAGTCCTGGGACAAACCAATGCGCAAACAGGGGTGCTCTGTGTGTGATTTTCTAGCTTAGGCCATCACTAAATCTGAATACTAATTTCTGTTTTGAAGGAAATGGCGATGGTCAAGCGGCCCAAAGTTCTAGCTAGCATCTGTCCTTCGACGGAATTTTGCTGCTGGGACGGACAAAAATTTTGCCCCCGAACCCCCCTTGGAGTTGGACCGTAGCGCTTTTGACAGAATTTCTATTCAAAATCCAGCAGACGGAAAAAATTTCAGGCTGGCTAGAACACTGGTCAAGCCTTTCCCTTCATATTAATCTAGCATATTTTCCGGACCATGAAATAAAATTCAAATTGCCTGAAGAGTGAATAACTGAAGACATAATGGATCATTATGACAATCATGATTACACCCCACCTGGTAAAATGACAGCTTCATATGATCGCCCTGATAATTCAACACACGGATCCCAACAAAATCAATACCACACCTCAGGTCCAATCATTGATGGACAAAAGGGAGCACACACCTGCGCTGGTTCAGCAGCGGTCAGGTACAAAACAGTTGGGCCACAGGAATACAAGTTTTTGGTTCTCGGATTTTAAAAAAGTAAACTTAACAGGTAGTCTCATAGTCCTTTTAAAGGGACATAACGTAAAATGTAAAGTTACTGTTTTCGGCCATTTTTCTACATTATGAGTTGAGTCTACCTTATTACACTGCACAGCAATATTTACAACGTATTGATACGACCTTGTTGTGCCGCGAGAACGTCTCGAAATATGCGCACTTCCCTCCGCCGCTTGAGTTGTCCGCCATTTTATCCAACTCTGCGACGAACCAAAGTGCACTTTAGAACGCGTTCGGTGGTTCGCTCGAATCGTTACTGAATTTTGTTGAAAGTCCCCGCGAAGCTCCGAGGATCTGCGACCGCAACGGTCGATTCGGAAATCTACGGCCGGCTTACTTCCGGTAGGCTACCCGGAAGTAAATGAATTTGGTTGTGGCTTACTTTGGCGTTGTTAATTAGCGCTAGAAATGTGATAAAATGACGCAGATAAGTTGGAAATAAGTTACAAATGTCAATATGACTGGAGATTTTACAGTTCAGAACATTTGAAATTTTGGCACCAAATTTCTACAATATGTCCCTTTAAAGCTGCAGTGGCAGTAGGTTGTTATCCACTGTGTGTAGGGCACACAGTACTGGGTGGCAGAGCCTAACCCTTTCTTCCTACCTTTTTTTACCTCCCCAACCGAAGTCAGGCACTCCTTTTTACATCTGCGTGGAGTGAGGAAAATCGAGCCTTTCCCAAGAGTACAAGATTGGTAGCATGACAGGATTTCAACCCAGGACCTCTGAATTCTGGGCCATATATGCAACACAACACCACAATGACATTTGTTGATTAGAAAAACAAAACACATCAACATCAACACCAAAACAGTGTCTGAGTACTGTATTAAGTCTGTACCGTGGTACATAGTTTTGGGGAGCAAAAACCAAATGCAATGCAGATATCTACTTCAAGTACTTGACTGAGATAATTTACAAAAATCTCTTTAAGATATCAAACAACCATAACACATGAAGAACTTACTAAAGAATTGACAATACAAGCATCTACATGTACATACCGTGGCATTTAAGAGCGTCTTGCTTTGTGTGAAAATGAACTAGCAGTCTGTCTCTCTGTTACAGAGCAGTGGGCCAATTATCGCTCCGTCGTTCTCCCAGCTTCCACTATCTGATCATAGTGCGGGATGCTTCATTTTTATTGATTGACTGGGGCTAATATCTGGGGCAGAACCATTCTGAGATATGGGGGGGCTATACTTATTACATTTTTCCTTTAAAACTTGATCTATCGAGAACATTTCCTTTCTATAATGTGGAATAATCAACACTCAACTTGTTTGAAATGCATCTTTGTTTCTTTCCTGTATTTGTTCAAATGACTATTCAATCTATAGTGACATCCCTTTACAATACAACAATTGGTATGTCCCATTATCTATTGGTCTGTAGGTATGCATGTCCATTTTCTATACGCGATTATCTGGTATATATGCAAATCACAATCATGGTTTGACACAAATGCATTCCTTTACAAACTACATGCATTTAGAAAAGAAAAGATGAAAGTTGAATCTCTACTTCTGGGATAAATCAAAGTAACTGCAGACGTATCAAACGACCTCCGTCGTTCTTCTTCAGTGAAATAAAAATAAAAGTTTACACCACTGAGGAATAAAGAATACTTCTTACGTTGTAAATAAACAAAAAAGGTAACGGCTAAGGTGTTCTAAAATAAACATGGTAGGTAACTACAGAGGTGTTCTAAACAGTGTTCTAAATAAACAAAAAGGTAACTGACAAAGGTTCTTAGATACATTCTAGCAAAATAAGATAATAGCAAAATAGTATTCTTTATTCCTCAGTGTTGTAAACTTTTATCTCTATTTCACTGAAGAAGAACGACGGAGGTCGTTTGAAACGTCTGAAGTAAATTTGATTTATCCAGAAGTAGAGATTCAACTTTCATCTTTTCATTATATTCCTGGATGTATAATCTTCACAAACGTACATGCATTTAGGTAAAAGTGCTCCTCTGTGTACTTGTATTGTAATAATTCATTTAGAGTCTACAAATCTTTGCTAAGATTTATATGACAATGATTGAAAATCTACAGGTTCTTGAAGACCATAATCTTAAGAGAATCTGTTCCATCAAACATGAACATCAATCTTGATCAAAAGCAATTTTGTGGATAGTTCCGAGAAGCAATGAAATGATGAAAAATGGCCGGATGCTGCCTTTTAGAAAAAAATATCATAATTCATCACAAGTCATCAATTATACAGGATGACATATTTGATATTCAATCAATATTAATAACACACTTGGCTACCTCTGCATTGCCTAGCATTGCATAGATGTCACTCAAACTCAAATGAACAAAAAACGAAAAACTCCCCCCAGTTTTGATCCCAAGTGGTACGACCCTGCCCTCCCATTGGGTGTTGGAGTATTTTCAATTTACTGTTTTTTATTATATCCTGCCCTTATGGACAGGTGTGCTTATTGGGGCAGAAACATTCCTGTACTAGCCATTGCATATTAATAATTTGAGCGACCCATTTTTTTTTTAAATTCCCCAATGACTGTAGTACTGGCACTCTGTGATTTCTCTTAAAATTTTCCTTTGGAGAAAAGTTAAAGATACTAAATAGATTCTCTATTTTCTAAAGGTTAAACTTTTTATATGAATACCTATGCCTATTCTCAGGAATGGTAGTAAATGTGCTGTGCATCTTACAATTGTCCAACTTTGTGAGTTGAAAAGTATGTTAATCAAACTCTATAGTACACATTAGTATAAGGATGTCCTGTGCTTGAACTGTGTTGCACATGTAGTAAAGCTCTTCAGGTGGTATCTCCTGTTCCATTAATCATACATAAGGTTAATACAGGGGTAATCTGGTCAAGAGTGGTGTGATTTCCCATGAGTCACCATATATCTACTCCCAGAGAAGTAGGTCACCACGCTTTTATAGGCATTCACATTTCTTATGTTCCCATTAGTTCTTGTTCCTTCAGTGATCTTGTGGCAGACACAGAAACATGTACTGATGTAGTATGACAAAAAAAGTGGGATTCAAACCCTAAACCTTACGATCCAAAATCGGCACTGTTTACTGTTTAACAACTACTTGAATATCTACATTGTATGTATGTTTCACAACATTTATGCATAAAACAATTCTCATAAGTCGCAGCTACAAAAAAGTCAGTATAAAAAACACAATTTTGTCCAGCATGTTTCTAAATCATGTAAACCGATTCAACCTGGTCTTGACCATTTTGCTATCATTTGAAACAGCTAAGTGGTGAAGAAGTAAGAAATCCCAGTACGAAATTGGATGAATTTGAAGGACAATTATTGCCTAAGGCATGCAAAATGCAAGTCACAGCTTATTTCATATACAATGTTTGTATGCACAAATATTGTGTATTTGTCAAGTATGTGTTTCAAATTATGTAAACTGAATCAATCTACTCTTGACCAATTTCTATTTTGACAAAGAAATTCAGGTGGACATGTCTGAAATTCAAGTACAAAGACGATGAAAGGACAATCTTTTGCATGACATATTCTTCTTTGACGCACTTTATCACCGGCGAACGCAAATCTCCTTCAGCACGGTTTACGCCTCCCCCGGGATTCCGTGGAGCCAAGCCTCGTTAGGAACACATTCAGGGAGACTTACCAGTGCTCTACTGGGGCCTGGCCTGCGCTGACAGGTTATTAATGGAGCGTACGCGGACTCAAGGAAAACATAACGCAACCATATCTGGTACTACACTTGGTCTGGTCTTGAAGTTGAACAATTACTAGTTTGGTACAATGTACTATTTGCAAACACATTCATACCAAACATCTTTTATTTAACGTTTTATTTAATGTAATACCTCCACTGACCATAGGAAAACAAAGCAGTTACAATGATATCTGGAGCTACCCTTAAACTTCAGTTAAAGCTGGTTAGGAACACATTCAGGGAGACTTACCAGCCGCTCTACTACTGGGGGCTAGCCTGCGATGACAGGTTATTAATGGAGCGTACGCGGACTCAAGGAAAACATCAAGCAGTCACAAAGGTATCTGGTGCTACACTTGAACAACTACTTTTGTACATGCACTTTTTGCGAACCAACTTCTTGTCACACATGGTACATATTCTGACCACACATGACTTAATCTAATGTTGACTCTCCTCCGCTAACTACAGGAAAACATAAAGCAGTCACATTATGATATCTGGCAACACTTTAAACTGGTCTGAGACTCAGTGAGAGTAGTTTTGCATCCTTTTTCCAAACCCAGTTCTTGTTATGCATATTGTGACTATGTATGGCTTGATCCAAATTGACTTTCATAACATAGCCGGCACTAACCATAATAGCGCCATATCAGATGATGATGAAGTTTAACAGATCAGTAATTACAGTAATATTTGAGTTATATACACTCAAGATCTTTAGGTGTTCAATGGATAGTAAGTGAGTGAGTGAGTGAAGATATTATTGACAAGGTATTCAAGTGAGGAGAGAAAACCAACACTCAAGATTTAACAATTTGCATGTAGCAAGCATTCACTAGAAATTACATATGCACAGACTATACAACATTACATACCTGAAAATGCGCATGTTTCCACTGGATATTGATTATTCTAAAGCTGAATTAAGCACGACTCTTCAAAAGGTCTGCACATGTAGCAGCTCCTACGTTCCATCCAACCTCAACACGAAAGAATCCAGTTGTTTCTGATGTATGTTCAAACCCAACCGCACCTTACAAAACAACACAGACAACCCACGCAAAACACAACTACGGCACCGGAACACTGCATTCAATTAACTCCCAATATAGGCATCATTAAGGTAAATAGGGCGCTACACACCTGACATATGTGACATTAATGAGGAGGAAACCCTCCCTTGGTTCCCGTACATCTTCGCTAATTGCTGTGTTTCTCCACTTACCTATCTCTTGAGCCACCTGCTTAAAACCACTAAGCATCTGGCAGCTAGTACCATAATTTGTTGCTAATTTTGAATAAGATGCTGTGATCTGAAAAAAATGGGTCACTACTGAAAATGCTGACTACGCTTTAAAGGTGACTACTTTAAATCGTGAAATTATTGCCGTAGATTTAATTTCAGTTTTTACTCTATGGCCAGTTGATAGCACTATGAATACATCTCCCTTGTATGACTACTGTACTTAAGAATTGTTTCAGCTGCACTTTTGTAGTGTGTTATTTTTCTTCTCCCTTTCCTTTTCCAAATTAAAGAAAAAAAAAGTATGGGTCTTAGTGGCAAATGTGCAGATGTTGACACACTGGTGCACCAAATCCGTAGGAGTTTTTGGCATCCTTTTTGACAGTTTAGCCGCGAGACTCGGTGGCCGTCACTCCTTCGTCATGGGGGCAGGGGCATGGCGAGTATCTAACTCAGGCCCTACTGATTCTGATTCCAACGCTCTAGCTGTTACGCCACACAGACAACCCTAAAAAACCACTGCATAAAGTACAAGGGTTTACAGTGTAATCCTTGAGTGTTAATCTGTGATATCCATAGAGTCATTGTAATCAGTGAGCCACTAAGCGCCAATAAGGTTGGCTAAGGTACTGAGGTTGTATCTTTAGTGTTGATGGCAATCTCGTATTGTTCATCACCCATTTTCAGCACCAAGGACAGGGCATAGAAAACTGTATTGGGGTGGTATTACTAAAGTATTGTGATCGTATCACTACAGAAACATGAACTCACAGCTGCAGTATCCCTCAATAAACAAAAGGATATTCAGAAGGCATTTACTGAGAGAAAAAACATGTAATCATATTCAGACATCTCAGTTCTTATATAGCTGTGAGCCACTAAGCTCCAATAAGGTTGCCTAAGGTACTGAGGTTATATCTTTAGTGTTGATGGCAATCTGCTGTTGTTCATCACCCATTTTCAAATGATGGCTAAAAGTAGTACAACATTCAGCACCAAGGACAGGGCATTGAAAGCTATATTATGGGTGGTATTACTACAGAAATACACATGAAATACCAGTATTTATGAGGCATTTACAAAGAGACAACAGTCATATTCATATTCAGGCATCTCATTTCTTATATCTAGAAGAGTAGAAAAAATTTCAGCTCCCTCAGACAATCATTTTGTGGTACATTCCAAAGTGATAGAGGAGCATTCAGGATCCCAATGATGTAGTCACAGTAAAAGCTTCCTGGATATATCCCATCCTTGAAGTAGGATCCATTACATACTGGATTGAATGGCTTCAATTTGGGGTCTCAAATTACAGCCCCTATTGAGTTAGAATCACTCTATTTCAGTCGCTGCCGCCATTTCTCCGCTTTATTTCCTGTTCGGGAGCCTAAGAACCCCGCGTTAACGAACTGCCGTAATCTCGCCATCGCTCAACGAGCTCGAATTGCACCTTACCTTGATTATTTCAAACGACCAAATATTGATCCAATCAGAGAGAAGATGATGTTCCGTCCCAGGATTCCCCAGGGTGCCGTTTGACCTTTGACTGACCTTTGGGATCCCAGACATCCTTCAAAGGCTCTCGCAAAGAAATTTTATGTTTTGCTTTGATTTGGTTCTTTTTTATTACAAATGCCCCCTTCCTTTAGTAAAATTACAACCTTAAAGTACAACTTTTCAGTTCAGTTCAGTTCATCCTCATATAGTACAACTTTACTCACCGTTAAAAACTTTAACATTAACCGACCGATAGTCTGACCTACTAACTGACCTACTATCTAATAAACAATGAACCAAAATAGTAAAAAAAAGGAATTTTGAAATCCCACTATTGATCAATCAATATCCCAGGCATGACAAGTACCAATTTTGGTTGACATTAAAAGTCTTCAATTTTCTGTATGCATGTACAAACATGTACATCTACCCACTGACACCACCTGTTATGAAACTCACTTATTCACTCACTCATCCTCACAAGCTTGTATTATTATATACTATTAATACAAATGTAGCTAGAGCCAGAAACGTTACACTACCGGGTTACACCCAACTCCTGCTACCTTACGATAAATCCAACAGCTTTACAACACTGTATCAAAGGTAACATTTACAAATTTCATTACCCTTTGATGTAAGAGTCTACATGAGTGTTGATGACTGAGATAGTGCACTCCACATCCAATAATTATGACAAGTTTAACACACCCCACAGAAGCCTTATCAAAACCTAATACTCAACAGGCATACTGGACAGAATAATCTATAATGTCACCAAAAACCTGTTCAACAACGTCGCATTACGCCCAAGCCTTCCGCGAATACAAATGTTACATTTCTCTGGGGAACGTAAGGTTGTGACCTTGGCGGTGTTCCCAGAATGCTCTCTGTGATTAGGTGCAAGGTCGGAGCTGCGGTTGTAACCTTTTCGTCACCCGTAACCGTGCGTCAACACCTCCAAAACGAATCACAATCCTTCTCGTTTTTCGCTGATCCGTTACTTGCTGATACTTGCCAGCGTCATCTTGAAATAAGCTAGTTTGCCATTACTGTAAATACTACTAGATAGTTCTATTTTCCGAGGATGAAATTTGACAAAAGTACAAACATTTGGCACATTTTGAAGATTCTTAAGTGAATAGTTAGAAGCAAACTTTCCTCCCAACACTCTGTTTTCATTTTGATCTCTTGCTACAATTTTTAGTTTTTACTGTGAAATTTACTAAAAAAAACAAGGAAAAATAGCCTAGTTTTGCCCAAATGCAGAGTGAAAATCCACTAAGTTTGCAGAACAGTTTCCACACTTTGTAACACTCCTTCTTGATGTCTTAACCTAAATATGCACTATTTTCCTCTTTATCTCTTGTTATAATTCGTACTGTAAAATTTACAGAAAACCAGAAAAATAAACTAGTGAGGCCCAAAAGCATAGTGAAAATCTACAAAGTTTTGCAGAAGAGTTTGTGAAACTCCTTCTTTATCTAATTATGGATGATATTAGATTCTTACTATGATGATAGATGAGTCTATGTTAGTGACCTTTAAGAAAAATTGAAGGAAAACTGTTGCATTAACGTTGGAGACGGTTATAGATGTTCACGTCAAAAACCATTCTCTGTTTCATTCTTCAAGATATTAAATCTCAAAGGACAAAATTGGGCAAGTTTTAGTTCCAATCTGTCAAGAAAGTAAATGTTTTTTACCTATTCTATCCTTGTAGCAAGTCTAACAAATTGTATCTAAAACAAACTTTCAATTCTGTTGCTCTGTGACTTTTGTTACTTTCTTCTGTTATTGTAACGTCCAGTGAGATTGCGTATTTGGCAGCACGTTGGGCTCTGGCCCAAGAGGTCCTGGTTATGAACCATGCCCACTTCACTCAGGTAAAAATGAGTAACTAGCTTTGGCTAGGGATGTCCCTCAGATAGGATACTTAATAAAGACTGTGCCATAATGATCAACATAATGATCGTGGGCACTAAAGGAAGAAAAAACAAAGTTCTCTATAGATAGTGGTCTCAGAATGGTGACCAATATCTAATGCAAAATGATCACTGTCCTTAGGCGACCTTGCCCTATCTGCCATAGCCACAGACCTTCATCTTTCCCTTGACCTTCGGAACAAGTAATTAGAGAATGGCACTTAACCTTCGACCTGTGATTCATGACATCTATAGATGGGATCATGAGGTCATTCCTCTTGTCCTGCCTCAGGGCATTGATGGATAGAGGAAGGCCGGATGTTCGGATGCCCCTCTGTTCTGACACCCCTAAGGTCAGACTAAGGGTTAGGGGGTATCAAACATACCGTATCAAACATAGGATGTCAGAACATGGGGGTGTAACCAACAGATATACATGTACATGTACATGTGTAGGTAAATTTTTTCCTCAGAGTTTCTCATTGTCTTCTTTTGGTCAGGACTTTCAAGCTAATTCACACTAAGTAACTAGTGGCAGTTACTGTAAGTCTGAACACTTTTTAGAAGGCACATTGTTACAAACTACATTCAAGTATTTTGTAATCACTATATCCATACTTAAGTCACTAGCTTTAGTTGAAGTGTCTAGTCAGTGTTCCAGTATTAGGCTATCTACCTCCCAACAATGTTAACTTTCTCCAGTATTTATTGGTGGCAGATGTCTAAAAAGGGAGTGCCACCGTTAAACTTACAGACTCTTTGAAAACAACAAAATAACTACATATTTTTGTTTGAACTTGCAGCTACTTTCCTAAACCTTGGCCTTGACTTACACATTCATCATGAAGGTGAAGTGTATGCGATGCCATGTCGATTCATCTTCCTCAAACAACCGCCTCCAGATACAATCAATCACTATCCAACCTGCATCACTCCTGCATCCTCAATCGATGGAGAAATACAGCATCCGAACAAGAGGCAGGTGGCCAACCCGTGTGTCTTCATCACCTGCCATTGGTCGGTATCACACGTGTTAACCTCTGACAAAAGTAGTGCGCTGGAGAAGTACCACATTGATCTTGCACAACTTGCTGACAAAATCTATTGGCTCTAGGCCCAAGGTGGTCCACTCAAATGCCACCAAAGAATTGGAAAATTTGGAATATGGATTATTTAGTTTAGAACAGTGAACTATAGCTAGCTTTTGACGTGATGCTACTTTGCTGGTTGAAACGTCTGACCGTTTTCAAAATCATACCCAGTTGCTGGAGTAACTGCTTTTTTTTGTGTATCTTATTAACATTGATGTCTTATCTTCATCGACGTATTACAGACGAAAAACAATACCTCCATTTTCAATTAGAGGCACCTAGTAGAACTATAAGTGCTCTGACAGAGTCACTGGAGCATTGCATCATTTTCCAAACAGCTTCCTCTCCCTTCCCATTATACAGCTCCTATCTGCAGTGGCATCTGCACAATCCTACATCCAATGAACCCAGGACTACCCGAGTCAATCCGGTATCCCTTTAGACCAAAAACAACACCTCCATTTTCACGGAGGTAACTAGAGGAAGTGCTCAGAGTTACTGAAGCATTGCATCATTTTCCAAGCAGCTGCCTCTCCCATCCTATTATACAGCCCCTATCTGCAGCCGCATCTGTGCAATCCTACATCCAATGAACCCGAAACTAACAGAGTCAATCCGGTATATCGCTCAGACCAAAAACAACACCTCCATTTTCAGGGAGGTAACTAGAAGAAGTAGAGTTACTGAAGCATTACATCATTTTCCAAGCAGCTGCCTCACCCATCCTATTATACAGCCCCTATCTGCAGCGGCATCTGCGCAATCCTATATCCAATGGACCCGGGACTACCCGAGTCATTCTGGTATCGCTCACACAAAAAACAATACCTCCATTTTCAGGGAGGTAACTAGAAGAAGTAGAGTTACTGAAGCATTGCATCATTTTCCAAGCAGCTGCCTTTCCCCTCCCATTATACAGCCCCTATCTGCAGCGGCATCTGTACAATCCTACATCCAATGAACCCGGGACTACCCAAGTCAATCTGGTATCGCTCAGACCAAAAACAACACCTCCATTTTCAGGGAGGTAACTAGAAGAGAGAGTTACTGAAGCATTGCATCATTTTCCACACAGCTGCCTCACCCATCCCATTATACAGCTCCTATCTGCAGCGGCATCTGCGCAATCCTACATCCAATGAACCCGGGGACTACCAGAGTCAATCCGGTATCGCTCCCCAAGTGAACTTGAAAGGAAAAGAAAATGAAAGTTTCAGAGAATCGGGTCACCTCTTGACCCTAACGGTGTTTATCGAAATTGAATCTATTGACTCCTGCCTTCTCCTGTTCCGTGAATCGATAAAGCAGACGTTACCGGAGTTTATGGCGATGCGAGCGTGTAATCTGGTATCTGACGCATGTCTACTGTTCATACATAAAGTTAACTACTGTCAAATTCATTGATTAAACTAGTAACACTTTCACGGAGGATGGAAAGGAAATCTAGTTTATGGAGTGCCTTTATGGGTACTTCAATACTGCGCAATCTGCAACAATGGATTGGGTACATACTATAACCTTTACTGGGGAAAATTATTGTATGATTTTATGTGACATCAGATGATTGGGAGACAACTGGAAGTCATGAAAAAATGATATGTCATATCAAATGCACATGTACCTACTAGATTAAACTTTCATCTTTGGGTTGACATTATCAAGAGTACATACATTAATAGTGATATATGGTTCTCTTACTTTCTGAGGTCTTACTTCAGACAAATTTCAATGCTGTGTTGAAAAAATGTACAGTCAAACCTGTCTATAGCGGCCACTCAAGGGACCGGACAAATTTGGCCACTATAGACAGGTGGCCTCTGTATAGAGGTGGCAACTTGTAGATAAAATACCCAAGGGACAGACAAAAAGTGGCCACTATGGACAGGTGGCCCCTCTGTAGAGGTGGCCCCTAATACAGGTTTGACTGTACCTGTCCTACATACACTCATGTACAGTCAAATCTGTACTAGTGATCACCTCTACATAAGGACCACATGGAACCTTAGACAATTCTTCCTAATTATGGAAAATCCTGTTTATTAGGACCAGTTGTCCACAAGATTTTTCAGTCCCCAAAGTGGTTTTCTTGGGCAATGCATACACTGTGATAGCATACAGTATATACAAAATGTATGCTTACAAGACCACACGTTCAATGTTTCCTTTTGAAGTATTCCTATGGCTCTTCTTTCAAAGGTTTTGCCCTTTTGCATCAATAATACAACCTCTATGGGGACAACCTAGTTCAACTTACAGATAGAGAAATCCATAATGTAGTCATGACAGACCACCCTCATGCATGGACTGCCATCTTCAATGGGATCATTCAATAGTTTGAAGCAGTGACACTTGAAATTAAGGGTCTTTGGGGGTATGTCACAAGACGGAAACTGCATACTACATGTATATTACTTACACCAAAGCAGCTAGCTGGTAATCTGCATATTTGGGAGTCTTTGCATGAAACATTTCAGGAGAGAAATTCCTAGAATACTTCTAGCTAACAGTTTATCATACCAATACTATAGTCTAGCCCCTGCCATAGTACTGTGTGGTCCAAGGGCTATAGAAATGAAGATAGGCATTGACCTACACTGTAAGGTGTGTGAAGGAATTAACTGTAGTCACCTACCTAGGACAACAGGTCAAAGCATACAGTGGTAGTGGTATGCATATCAAGTTCCCAATTATTACCACCAATTCCCCAAGCAATAAGTTCATATTGCATTTCTGTACACTGTACATTACAATGTGTCAACCAGTATTTCCAATACTCCCTTTTTTTTCCAAAATGATGTTTCTTACCTTTGTAGTTACTCCACAATGTCTTGGCTTGCTGTGTTACCACTGTTTCATGAAATCAGCTACCAGGTTCATCAGTTCAGTGGTCTTCAGAATTTTATATGTTGTCAATGGAAGAGTGCAGCTGACCCTGAAGAAACATAATAAAAAAAAAGGAAATTGTAAATGAAATATTCAACATTAGCAAGCAAATAGAATATTGCCTATTTTGTAGAGGGAATAAAACACCCTTGGACATGGTAAGAAAATGCAATTTTAATTATGATTCCTCATAAAAGACCATTACCGGTATGCATAAACCCTGGATTATTAGAAACTTGCATTTAATTCATGGGTGAAAAGGTCATAACAAACAAATAAAATTGGTGTCGTCTTACAAGGAAGTGATCCATAGTCTCGATCAATCGGCAGGCCCCATTTTCCAGCACTGATGTAGTTTATTTTACGACCGTCTGAATCCCGACACCCCATTTAGGAAAATAAGACATAAACGGAGAGGTGATGAGAGATAGGGGGAACCTTGGGAAGTTATTGGAAGGGAAATTGATTGCCTAAGAGGCCGTTGCGTCAGCCTCGTCATGGTGAGTCTATAGTCTAATACCCGAAAAAGCCATGAGAAATATTCTGTTCCACTAAACTTATCACTGCTATAGGGGTGTCCTTAATGCATTTCAAGGGGTTTAATCAAATTCTGGCAGTAGGATGAATGTAAGGTCTGGTTAGCTTTTCTGTCCTACATTACACACTTTTTATTTAGAGCAAGAAATAAAAGACCTTACATCTTGCAATATCTAAGAATTTTTGAATTTATTCATTTTAGTGAATAAATCCATGACAAGCCAACATCTCATGCTGTCAGTCTCCAGTTACACCATCTTCTGCCTCACATCCTGTCACTCTACAACATTCAAATAACTATGAATGCACACAAATGCAAACAAACTTGCAGACCCAAAGCAATACCTCCCTTCTCATGGAGGTAACAAAACTGAATCTTAATACGTTGTGCCATTCCATGAATTACAAGTCTACAGAGGACCGCACTATATCATACCTAACTGATTTCATTTTAGATGCTCACACTGTATTCCATTTTAATAACTTTGCACAGTATGCGACACCTTACATGTTAACCCTATACGATAGAGGACATGTGGAGTTATAAATAGTATCCATTTTAACATAATGATTGTCTCAGCATTCTGTGTCCTTGTAAACTCCACCTTTTGGAGACCACTTGTTGTTTAACAGATGGAGGCAGCTATGGGGCATGACATCAGGTCACACAGGGCACAGTTACACGGTTAGGTCAGGTTCTTTAGCTCAATTTGTCAACAGTAAGCCACACATACTGTCAACAACAAGTGTATGGAATGAAATGGCATAAAGTCAGCATCTTATTCTCGAGGCAAAAAGGTTTGCTTAGGATTTCATTCCTTTGTAATGTTTTCTTACTTTGCATATTTCCAAGAAATTTACTCAAATACGTTGCAAGTTTGAAGCTCGACTGCTGTCATTTAACTGACATGCACGCTATGAGAAAGGGTTGCAGTCCTTAGAATAGGACATTAAGCCTTGTTCCACTGTTCATCGTGCGTGTTAAAAAGAGCTACTGTGAACTCAGTACTGTAAACTAGTCCTGTAAATTCAATACACAGTATTTGTCTTCTCTGCCACGAACAGTGAAAGAATGTGAGATAAAATTGTCAGTTTCACTTTTATTTTGAAAAGGTTTGGCACCCAACCAGACAATCCGATCTCTCCAAAAATCAAATAATGTTCTTGGCAGGTCACTTATTAGTCCTATTTGCATAGGGCAAAATCATATATTATTTCTGAAATGGAGTACGATTCAGACAACATCGGACAAGGAAAAATACATCCATTTCTGTTTCTCATCAAAAATGGACCATAATTGTCCAGAAGACAAATGGAAGGCTTACCGTCATCGGACATCAATAGCAATTTCCCCGCTTGTACAATCGTCCAAAAGACTTCTAATTGCATTGGGAATTTTTGGTTCGATGGGAGAGGGTCCGTGATGTGAACTTCCTGACCTGATCGTTAGGAAAACAGACGATTTTCCTGCCAATAACTGACAGGGAGAGCTTTACGAAGACGAATGAGGGGTGCGTCCCATCTGTTTGTGTTTAAAATAATCAATATACATCTGGGAGCCGATTTTACTGCAATTCTCTGTAGTAAAACTTAGATGCCACGTTAAGATCATCTTCGCAGAGGTAATTATCTTTTCGACTTTTACATTTCAAGTTTTTATACGGGACAAGGATAAAAAGAGATTAGAATGCAGATTTATACCTTTATTGAATCTGTTATGAGCCATATATGATAAGACAGCTTTGAGAAAAACATGAGTTTCTTATCTTAAAGGAAAAAAACAAACTGCATTTTTGGGTTAGATCCAAGTACTAGAATGTACTTCACAGGTTGCATAGTAAGAAACAAGTAGTTTGATAAGAAACTGCCTCAAGTAGAAGCTTCTTTCCTGCAATCTTATCTTTTCAAGGAACTGTTTTACATGATAGTTACTCAAGATACAGTCATCAATTGATTCCTGTTTCTGCAGGCAGTCTTTATCTTTGTTCTGAGTTCTGAATATGGCAAATGAGCTATCTGTTAGCTTATTTGACCAGATTGAAGGTAAAAGTAAACTTTGTAAGAACTTAGTTGAACTAGGAGAACTTTGTAGGTTTGGATAATGTGAAAGAAGAATTGATTTCACATTCAACATGATTCTAATTCAACAGTTGTGCCTCTTGTTGGAAAATTGCCTGCAAAATGAAAATCTGTCGTAAACATCACTAAAAAATTTTATTCTGTCAGTAAAATTCAGCACATATTGAAGTAACATCACTTTTTATTTGCAAAATCTATTATCTTGAAACCGTTTTTGCAGGCTTTGGGTCATAAATATATATCACAAAATACCTCAAAGCTTTTAAGTCTCTTTTACTACATACCGTCTGATTTCTGAATTTTACATGATGATGATAAAGACTTAAGCTATACATTCTTTATCCTCGACATTTAATTGATACAGTGCTAATAAGTTAAAACTTAATTGCTAGGAAGATCTACTAGTACTAGTGCTATTTCACATGTACTATTGTCCTAAATTACGGCAAGCAGTTTTCAACATTTACATCAGCTTAATTTCCTAGTAGGGGAGGGGGCATTCGCAGTGTTATAAGTTCGCAGTTAAAACAGTTATAAACACGCAAATACTTGTTTGTTTTATTCCTTGTACGATAAGCATTCCCTTGTAATTTTTCGTATGTTTGCAAATGTATTATTCTAAAGTGTGTAATTCAGTGTCTTCTGACGTTGCAATTATTATAAAAAATCAAGACAGAGCACATGTTAACAATGTGATAGGCTCACCACAAATATTTCACGATTTACAGTGTTCTAGACAGTCGGAATTGATTTTGCGAGCAGCTTGCAGGACCCCTGGTCAAAGGGTGTCTCCCTCCAAACATCACACAGAATTGATCCACAGGCTCAGCCTTGCAAATTACACATCAGGAATTCAGCATGGGTTTTCCCCACCATTGATCCTTGGCAAGACTTGTACTACACAGACACCGAAATCAATGCCTCCGTATTCTAGCTTGGTGAACTTGAAACAATCTGTACTTTCTGACTTATCATGTTTGTCAAGGCCAATCATAAGGCAAGGGATTTTGCTAAATTATGGGGGGATTTGTTGCTGGGTTTGTTGTTAGCAGTATAGTAGAAAAGGATGCGAATGAATTTCTGAACAAGTTTGCAAAGAAGGTGCTGAAAAGAACCTTTTGCTAGCATGATAAAGTTATAAGCCATTGAAACGGTGCATGGTGTTGTAACTGGTAACCAAAGGAAAGGCATATTCAGTCATTCTTTTCTCAATTGGAAGGCATCTTCAGTACTAAGGACAGTCACCACTTTTCTTGTTTTCAAGGTAAATTCAGTGCCATGGACAACCATTCTTTTCTCAATAGGAATGCATGTTCAGTACCAAGAACAGAGAGTCTTCTTTTCAAGGCAAATTCAGTACCAAGGACAGACATTCCTTTCTCAATTGGAAGGCATGTTCAGTCCCAAGATAGTCACTGCTTTTCTTACTCGGAAGGCATATTCAGTACCATGAAGGACAGCCATTCTTTTCTCAATTGGAAGGCATGTTAAGTACCAAGGACAGTCATGCTTTTCTTATTTGGGAGGTATGTTTAGTACTAAGAACAGTCACTGTTTTTTAATTGGAAGGGATATTCAGTACCAAGGACAGTCATTCTTTTCTCAATAGAAACACAACATTTTTTTCTAGGCCTTACCAGACACCATAAGTACTCCACTACAATACAAAACGAAAAGGGTAGCACCCAAACGTGATGAGATCTGCTTCCCTCGTCTGCACTGAGATTACCACATTGTTCATCCTCATCGATCTCAGCGGGAAATCCATACGTCCAAGGCCTTCAGAGTTAGGTTTAATCCTCTAGGCTTGATGTACCTGTGTGTGTGTGTCACCAAGGAGCCATATTAACCAACAGTTACTCCTAACCAAATTTCCCCTTATGCTAGTCTGTGGATTATTCAGGATACGTAGTTGTGTCAAGGCATATTTGAGACGCATGGCCTGATTTTACTTGAGGTGGCAAAGAGCACATAGATGGTAAGGGAATACATTCTGGTCCTTTCATTGTTCAGAAGCATGTGATTTAGTAGTTTATACAAAGCTCTACGGCTTTAATATTTCCCTGTCCCATTCATTGGGACGCCTTGTATACAATGTAGTTAGTATATTTTACTAAGTTTAAAGTTTTTTTTTCATCAATGATGATCAGATTTTTTGTGAAATTCTTGTCCATCCCAACAAGCATTTCCATTCTCTTATGGGTCCTGGAGACAGCACTGAGTTGATTTTTGCCTGATCTAATCCTTATTATTGAAAAAAAATTTAGCCCATTTCATCAACATTACCTTGACGAATGCAGGCTTACACTCTTTCTAGCATGGTTCCAGTATACACATTACAAGAGGAAACTTGTAATATGGTTCCAGCATACACATTACAAGAAGAAACATCTCCACCTACCTCTCACCTACCATCCATAGAGCCTGACAAAACAAAACCCAGACCTACGTCAGACTGAGACAATGTAACGCCCCTAAAAGTGCTTAACAAGAAGCTAAGTTCCACAGTAGGCCAGCTAAATATTTCCACCTACCTCACACCTACCCTCCATAGAGCCAGACAAACAAAACCCAGACCTACGTCAGACTGAGAACATGTAACGCCCTAAAGTGCTCGACAAGAAGCTACGATCCGCGCTAGGCTAGCTAAATGGACGGCTTACATGTGATCGTAAGCCCCTCTCCTTTCCTCCGAGCTACCGATGACATTTCACAGAGTGATAGATCTGCTGGATTTTCACTTTAGCGGGATAACAGGGCTTACTGAAAGATGTTTTGACTTTCCAGGGGGTTTCAAGGGGAAAATGGTGTTCTTTGTTCAAAATCCTGGACTTTCATGAGTTGGGAAGATAGTGGTAGAACTGAGGAGGTCCAACAATGATTGAACTAGTGACTTTAGTGGCTGGCTTTGAACAGGGGAAAAATCACAGCCATTGAAATGGTGACACATGACATGGTCTAAGTTTAACTGTTAGGCCACACCAATTTTATCTGTTGCTTTTTGATTTTTTTTTCCAGAAAAAAATGGACAAGCAGGTAAAAAAAAATGGGTGGAGAGATTGAGGGGCTAACTCAAGTTATCACAACATAAACAATAACACATCTAACAAATAATAAGTTTTCAGACTTCCTTGGCACATTTTATGCAACAAATCAATATTTAAGGTGTTTTCTGATCCAAAGATACAAGTCTTGGTGGCCAGGGAAACTGATTAAGATTCTGCACTACTGTCATGTTGTAACATCGATAATCATATTCCTCAGGAGACCAACAGAAATGAAATAATGGATACAAAGGGGGAAAAGATTAAACAAGACTGTTACAAGATGTATCGAGAAATAACTACATTTCCTATACTATATCTAAGTTGATTGAGGCATGCGTACACTGTAGGTAACTCAATATTACAGACATCAAATTACAGAGGCACTAGATTCAGGGCTCAGAGTACTAAATAAATCCAATCAAATTTTTCTCCTATAAATGATTTATAGGAACTGAATATTTTTAGCATGCAAAGTTACAACTTATTCATATTTCTGTCTGAATCTTCAAAAGCATTCCCTCCAAATTGCTGGCATTCATCACAAGCCATGTCATCATTAAACGTAGAACAACTTTACACATTTCAATTGGAAAACATGCTCCTGCAATTGGTGAAACACTACCTTTTTCAACAACACAAAAATGCAATTTCTTTCATAGCTTGGTAGGAGTCTCCTTAATTGCAAATATAAATCTGCCAAATGACACTGTAAAATATATCTTTATTTTGTTCAATAAAGTATAGCTCCAGGGGTCTATATATTCCAATTACTGTCTTAATCAGGGACTAGAAGATGTATCTGTTAGACAAAAATAAGACATAAAACTCCTTACATCTTTGAATTGTCAAACAATACAGCATATCGCACAATAATCATACCATAACCACTTATAACCTTACAAGAACCATTAGTGATTATGTCCCCTGACTCTACTTTATATAATCATTATGGCTTATCAAATAATTATGACTAAGCTAACGATGACTTCTCATCAGAAGTTTAATGACTGGAAGGGGGGCCGAGACATTGAAAACTTGTTACCGCTTATCAAAAATGACATTGAAGAATTTTCCGTCCATGCGACGGTATAGCGAAGGATTTGGCAGAGTTGTTGGCGGTTAATTGCTTTGGAGTTTGGGGACCGCGCCGCATGTCGCGAACGTTTCTCGGGGATTGCGTGTCAATTAACCCGTGGTGCGTCTGCAATAATGTTGGGTTATGTTGGTTAACAGCGATAGACAGGGCCTACATGGGTGGCATGGTTAAACAGTACAACATTTCCTTCATCATTTCATGACATGTAACGGGGGCCGCCCTAAGACGGTTCCCGTCGTAAGACGGAACGGATTTTTTGCTGATCTTATTATCCATAAGTACACCGTGTTTGTTGCTACTGACTATGCTGATTACAAAGGTAAATAAACCAAGTCCATGCACACAGCTTTAATTTACATTCCAAGTATACTTTAACATATTTACTTCATGTTTAAAAAAAAAACAGAATTCTAACAGTAATGTTGACAGTGCTGAATCACTGCGGTCACCGGCCTCTGCGTATTGGCGGCTCGTGTCGCTAACTATACGAACTCTTTCAAGCAGTCACACAACTGCCATGATACACATAAATAAAGCTCCATAAAAACACTATGAATATGGGTCTTCAAATGTCTGTTGAGTACAAAAGCAACCAAAAGGAAGCGACATAAACATTGCCACCATTGTACTCCCAAGGGAGTGTGGCCGTGAAGGTGACAGACTAGAGAACGCTACAAAAATTTATTTGACGCTAACAAATGATTCGTGCTGTCTATGAAAATAAGACTTGATAGAGAGATGTAGATGATATTTTCATATAATCAGACAGAGTTTTGTTGGTGTTTGCGGTGTCTTTTTTTCGTAATGGTTTTTTTAGTCGGGCATTCACAATCAGTGCATTCAGCCCATTGCCCGTAAAAACATCAGCTGGATTGTTCTAGGTACAGCCTTCCTCGTGTGAGACAAGAAGTACATACAGTCACGATTTTACTGTCAAAAGAAAGCTAAAATATCATATTATTAATGTTTTTCTGTGTACTTAAATTTACCACTTACTTCTGAAGAGAGCAAAATGTAAAAAAAGCGTACCGAGTTAGGCACACTGTCCAGCGTAGCACAAAATTGGAAGGTTACATACACGAAATTGTCTCACAGTGTTTGCCGCTTGTAACATGCAGCGCGAAAGGTTCATGAACCACATGAATACATTTCTTATTCAAGTATGTTGTTCAAATCTATGTGTAAAAAATTCAGTCATCAAAATTTGACCACTCTCAGGCAACTAGCGATGGAGCGCCATGAGTTTGAGCGCAAGAAAAAGCGTACCGTGTTGGGGCACCTCCCGTTAACACTAATTCACCTTTATTCGTTGGGTAACCTATATCCGTTGCTTTTAAATGCAGGGTACGTAGGCACATCAAGTCGACAGGTGATAGTTTTAAACTGCAATATCCTGAAAATATTGCAATTGGAAACTAACGTCCGTCGACGTGATATCCCCAAATACCCTGTTTTTAAAAACAACGGATATAGGTAACTCAACGGATAAAGGTGAACTAGCGTTACAGGAATAGACAAAACTTTCCAAAGAAAAAGAGGTATAACATTGTTTTAGGTTTGCTCACCACTTAAAAATTTTTTTCATCTTACTCATGTTTTATGAGCCCATACTGTCGATTTTCCTGCCAGGGTTAAATATGTCATCTTTAGCTAATGAAAGTAACATTTTCAACAGTTCAAGACCTTTCAACTGCTAATGGTGAGTAGGACAGTGCTAATCTCTGTTTCTACAGCCCTTGGGCCTCACAGTTGAGCAAGCTCTACAGTAAGGGGCTAGCAGTGGCATGTATATTCCTCTACCTCATATATCTTCCTTTTATTTATGTGATATTCCAAGGGATCTGTAAATCTATACTATTCCATAATTTTGTCCCCAAAAATTGTCAAATGTCCTAAACAGCTAAATTTCTATCAAAATCCATTTTTACTAATTCTTATTCATGTACTGCTGATGAAACATTCATCAAATTCTTGATGCCTTCCCAAAATCAACTTTACGATCGTTTTTCCATACTTGACGATAATTGGACGGGGCAAATGTGCTTTTACACCAAGTTGGGGAATAACTACGTCTCATAGCTTGTTAACGTTTACATTACCTGATAAACTGTGCTAATTCCCTTCAAACCCATGTTCCTTATTGTCTATCAAAGCTCATCACCTCTGGCTTAGCACACCTTGATTGGCAATTATAGCAAATTAGGAGACAGAACTGGAAGATAACAATGTGTACATCATTTATGATGTCTTAGAAAGTACATGTTAAGTATGTAAATTGACTGAATAGGGGCACTGGTATTGAGTATTTTTTTTTCTTCCTTCAGTTTGTTTGTTTTTGTATCATTTCACACATTAACCACAGTGATGGTACAGTCAAACCTGCCCGAGCGACCACCTCTTCTCAGCGACCACCTGGCCATTTCGACCACTTTTTCTCGGTCCCGATTTATTTTCCCATTGACGTAAGCATTAAGCGACCTTTTCTCAATGACCACCTGGCCAACTCGACCGCGACCGGCCCAAATTGGGACCCATAACGACCGCATCATTTTCAAAATTGAGGTTTTCATCGATTTTTGATGTTAACTAGCACGATTTTGTGCCAAAATCGGCCAGTTTTCGTCGGATTTTGGAGTTAAATTTACAGTTTACAGTGTGCCTGTTGTATTTGAGATTAAAGGCCTCGCTTCTTTGCGTGTGCTTGCTTTATGCCATTAAGCACAATGGAAACCATTTATACTTTCCATCGGGCATGTTTAGAGTCGATACTCTTCTCAGCGACCACCTGTCCAAACCGACCGCAGGTTTGACCGTAATTCTAATTCTGTTTCTGCAGTTATTGAGTTAGACTTAGAGGTAGAATTGCTCCTTCTCTCTCTACTTTTGATACATAAGATAAATTAACAATGTAGAAGCAAAAGTATTCCCATTTTTAAGGCCGTAGGAGCAGTTGGTTTTAATGTTTATTGTTTATTGTTTATTGTTTATTAACTCCTTTAGTTGTTAGCATTCAATGCAACAACTAATCTTCCAGGAGTAATACACTGTGTACAGGGCACTGAATTGCAAGTCGAAACCTTACCCTTTAATTCCACCACCTTTTACCTCTAACTGAAGTCATGTTAAGTGCCTTTCCCAAGCTAAGGGCACAAAATCAGACGGATGACAGGATTTGAACCCAGGTCCTTTGGATTTTGGGCCAAACACCTTACAGTTCCACCACACTTTTGATGTCCATTTAAACCCTAACTCCAGACCAGGAAACAGGTCCCTGTCTGGCTGTACCAGTGGTGTCTGTTTTCCATCAGCCCCTGCTACTGGTACTGAACACTAATGCCCTACAAAGTGGCTGATGAGTACCCTGATGATCATGAGGGGCCTGGTGAGCATCTGGACTCAATCTGACAGGAAATCTGGTTCAAATTGTGATAGCAACATACCTATGCACTGTCTTACAGATAGTAACATAGAAAGTGTCTCATAAAACTATGAAAATAAGAAGTTTATGTTGAAAGGTTTGTGTAATGCCATACTTTGTACACAAACATGTGACGGTTTATGTACAAGTTTTTCACTGTCAGTGTCAACTGCCCTGGAATGTCAGACAGCACTTTTATTTCTTCCTGTCAGCTTCCTTGCTCAATTTTATAGCCGTTTTGTTCAGGTACAATTGCTAATTTATTCCCCCACCATACTTTAACGTTTAGCCTGGATACCAGACCCGGGCAGCCCGATCTCAAAAATATCTCTTGCCCCTACACAATACTTAGATATTTTGAGATCGGACTGGGGTCTGCTATTGAGGCTATTTTATGTTACAATCCATCATTCCTCACTGATATGTGTTTCATGATGAATCATAGAAAGGTGCAACTGTAATTATAAAAATGACTGCAGGCCCCCTACATCTTCACTGCTCCAAATAGAGTAGTATTAAATTTAGACCTGATGTAGATAAGATCCCTGCAGCTTGTTGTGACTTAAGACATTTTCCCACAGGCCTAATTGCCCTAGATCTGAGTGGAGACAGATCAGACAGTACAGCAGCAGAGATGTTTACCTGATAGATGTCAGATATGGGTGATGATATGATGATGATGACAGATATGGGTGGTCATAATTAGCCTGATATTTGTGATAAGGCTGGAGGGCAGGGTTGTAGCCAGCACCCGTCCTTCCGTCCTTTGACGGAATTTTGCAGCTCAGGACGGAAAATAATTTTGCCTATTCTGTCCTCTGTGGCCGAAAAAAAATTGATATGAAAAGATATAAAAAAACTATCTCCCTTGTGTAATTTTTCACCAAAACAGATGGCGTTGAACAGCTTACAATAGTTTACCAGCAATATTTACACCTCAAAATGCAGGAAATAGCTTTTCAGAGGGTCTATATTTCACAATTTTCCTGTGGAGCATGCCCCCGGAACCCTTAGGAACAGCCCCCCTTCGGCGTGCAATTGGATTTAAAGTTGAGGGGACGGAAAATTATTTTAGGCTGGCTACAACCCTGCTGGAGGGCTTAGGCCGTTTATCATCCATGCAAGCGAATATTGACATAAATAGTATAACATGACAAGATTCTTATTGATATAGGAGGATTATCAGAAGAGGAATGTATTAAAGATATCTACACACAATATACTATGTAAGAGACTGAAGATTTTGTGTATTCATTCATATAACTACAAGAGAAATACGAATAGGCAAGTATGATAAAAATGACCTGGAAGGGGGGTCCCAAAAATGCTTTACGCTACATTTGAGAAGGCGGTACACATATAATGCTTGACTCAGCAAGGCATCCACTACACTTTCACTCACTCACTCAGTTACAAATTGTTTTGCCCTGCTATGAATTATGTGCAACCAAATGGCTTTCTGTAGGAATTTTTTAAAATGGTTTTCCCAAAACCTACAGAAAAACACACAGGCCCTCCTTCACATGCATGTGGACTCTATTCTTTTTAAACAAAGCAAGTTACAATGATCATCCCCATTAGTTACGCAAAACATCTCTGAAAAATAGTACTTGTAGCCAAAAAAGTAGGGCCGTGGGAACCATAAGTTAACTTTGTAAAGTTCTTTAAAAAAAGGGAAAAAAATCTTATTCTTACCTCTAAGAAACCACCAGTTCTTCCTTTACTCAAGACACAGCCAAATCTGTCAACAGTTTCTTGCTGAACTCCAGACGTCCAAGTGACGAAAACCTACAAGAAAGACCCAAACAAAGGATCAGTAACAGGACTAAAACCCTCTCACATCAACACAGCCCAAGCACAGTACTACATCCTACACACAATCACATGTGTTATGTGAGGAGAGTGGGGCTTTAGTGAAAACGCTGGGCCCTCTTGAAGGGATTAGTGTTAATCTGCATAATCTGCTGTTCCTGTTCTGATATCTGGGTGTGGGGAAAGATGAGATGGCACCAAGGTACAAGAACGCTAGTTAAAACATTCCGATGGTATCATACTGAACTTGTATTGAGGTATACAACAGATAACAGTGTTGAAAGATTCCATCCTAGTTGGAAGACTGATATCTCTAAGCTTTCATGGAGACATTGACAAAACTAGAGAAAATTAGCATGATTAAGTAGTTAATTGTATCTTGTTTTCATAATGTTGCTACTTGGGAAAACAAACAAGAATTTCTACTTGTCTTAAATTCGTTGGCACATTTCTTAAACCTATTCTACAACATGTTCCTAAAACTGACAACACCTTTCCGAAAAAAAATAGAGAATGAAACAAAATAAAAACAATTACTTAAAAGAGGAAGCTTTAGGAAAACATATGACTGAATGGCAACCAATGTTTTCTTTCCTTAGAACAATACAAAGGGCTAATTTCTGTTCTATGAAAGCAGACGCACGGGGCCATATCCCGCACAGGGTATTGTCCCAACAGCTAACCCCCTGCAGTAATCCTTAGACAAAACAGGGGGCACTAATCTCTCTATAAGCAGCTTATCCAAAAGGCATGTTTGTAAAACTGCTACTGGTATTTTCGGTGACTTACCATCTTAACATTTTCACTAAGGCACAATGTTTGTCTAGCTTTTAGGGTCTAGTTTGGTAGAAAAAACAAAGACAATAAGAAAATTGATGTGAAAAATGAAGACAATAGCACAAGACATGTTTCTTGCCACATCTGCATTGGGATGTATTAAATTTAGTAAATATACCTCCATTACTTCAATCTTTTAGCTATCGTTGTTTAACGAAAAACACTAAAATACATGTATCAACTGTTTCTATTTATTTGCAGGCAGTTTGTTAGTTAGTATCTCCATGCAGCTTCAATTTTTTCAATCATGGTCATTGTTTGTGAGCCCATACTGTTGTAAAGCTTACAAACACATACCTCTATCCTTCCAAAGTAAAGCTCTCATTGATGAGTTTCTTCTTTCCATAGACTTCTATGTTATAATTCGTGGTTTAAATGGCCGCGTTCATAATGAAGCTACGTGAAATTTCAGCAGATTTTTCATTCTATGTCGAGCACATTTACCCTATATCGTGGGAAAAAATTGCCAATGTAAACTTACATAGGAACTTTTTTTATAGCAATTACAAACTACGATTAGTCAATCCCCACAAAAGGCATTTTTTCGCTACTTTTGTACAACCGCACCACTCAGAACCCACGACTGTGTACCTCCGACCTAGCTCGCGGCTGCAAAACTTTACCTGCTAATTTCTTCAGTTACAAATAAGCTTTCACCAATCTCACTTTTGAGATCAGTTCCGCTGGCTAAAACTAGTAAAAGGGAATTTCTCACCGCTAAAAACATGCGTCCGTGCAGCCGTTCATTTTTGGCTCGGATCTCTTTTAGGGTACCCACTCGCGGCGTAATACATCAATGAGACCTAAAGGCATATAATATTATAAAGTTCAGACTTTTTGGCCAGTGGGCCAAAAGTTCTTGCTAGTCCCAACAAGCAAATGTCAATCCCCGGATGGAAGGATGGGTCCTGGAGACAGCCCTTCTTTTATTCCATTTCATTTATACTGTCCCTCCGAGTTCAGATACCATTCTCTGTTGCTTGCGCCTGTTTCAAAAAATGCTATCATCAACCAACAACTAGGTAGTTTGTTATTTTGGAGCGAACTAACCATAATGGTATTCATATCAAACCTACACCTAAGGAACATCCCCACAAAACCTTGTGCAGCACTTCAAAAAAACTCAACAGCATTTTTCCCACACAATACCAACAAACAGATCACTGTTTTCAACACGTTTGCTCATTTCAGCGAGGATTTGGCTTCCCAAACACGATCAAAACGTTTCCACGAAATCTTCCCGTCCCCCTGGTAACTGGTAGCCTGGGCTATTAGTAATGTTTATATAGGGAATAATGGAAACTGCTCTCTGAGTAAACACACCCCACTGTGAACACTGCCACATACAGCCTGGCATAACCCAACATAACCTCATTATCACATTGGTAACAATGAACTGTTGTTATAAATACAGGAAAACACATTTCACAAATTTTGTTCTTCACTTCTAACCTACTGGCACAACAAAAAATGTTTTTAAAAATTCCATTGCTGGAAGTGAAAATGCATGTAAAAAAGTCATTTAAATGTGGGACAAGTGAAAATTTGTTCGGGGGATTTTTTATGTACTTGCCCGATAGGACAAGTGAATTTTAGAAATATTGTCCAACCCTGTACTGAAGAAAATGATTTTGTTGTTCGAGTATTGCTCCATGGGAAAAGAAAATACATTCGTATCCAATACAATCCAACATAATTGAGTTTCAGTGTCTTATACCTATAGATATAATTTTGTCATGCCTTTAATTTTTCTATGATTGAAATCTTAACCTACCTAGAAACATAAAAAGAAAGGCTTGATTTTTCATTACAATACCCGAAAAACCACTTGGATTCAGATACAACTCAAATTTGATAACAATATCGTAGCCTAAATGAAAATAATTTCGTTGTTCTTTCTTGCCGATTGAAATCTTAACTGACTTATAGGACATGAAAGAGAGGCTTGGTATTTCATCACATACTACAAAAAGACACTTAGTATCCAATACCAGGAAACGTTATTCAATTTCAGGTGCCTCTAGGAATTGGTGTGGGGTCGCGTGGCGCAACTGCAGGGTGTTTGGCCCGGAACCCAGAGGTCCTGGGTTCAAATCCAGTAATGCTACCAATCTCGTAGTTTGGGAAAGGCACTTGATATGGCTTTAAAGTTTCTTCTTGTAAAATGGGTAACTGACTTTTGTTGGGGAGGTAAAAGGCAAAGGAAGGAGAAGGATGGGTTCTGCCTTCCAATACTGTACCCCAGACACAGTAGAAAACAACCTACTATCCCTACATCAGGGTTCTAGCCAGGATTTTATTTTAGCGTAGTGGGAATGGCATGGTAGTGAAGCGACTAATCATGAGATTGGTGTGGAAGGGGGGTCCTTCCACGGTGAAATTTGAGTTGAAAATTAGGATTTGGGGGTCAGTTTCAAGTGGCATATCATCATTTTTCAATGTTCAGACATTGATTAGTCATTGTTGAACAAGCAAATGACAGCAAAGCACCACTACACTAGTTAAAAACTAGCGTAGTGGCCCTTATTTTAACGTAGGGGTCACAAATTTTAGCGTAGTGGCCCACTACGCTAAAATGTACTAGCTAGAACCCTGCTACATCCTCAAAAAGTTTGTGGGACTACATTTACTTTTCCCCATTTTACCAAGGAAACAAAAAACATTTTCATTTTACTCCTACTTTAAGTATTTTCTATCAAACCTATACAATTTTGTCAAAGCGATGAATCAAATTTGAATTCGGAATTTGAAAACTGCCTTTAAAACCACTGATATCAGGACAGTAAAGAGTAATATATTTTACTGACAGAAAAAAGCATTTCAGGAATTTTCTCCTAAGATGAGTCATCTTTCATAAATACCATAGTATCACTTACTATCTCTTATTTTTCTATGTCAATAATCCAATTAATTTGTTGACAGATTTGTTGATTGATTGATATGAATTATTCATATTGTGGCCCAAAACATTTTCAGCACAGGAAAAAGGCACTTCACAAGTTAGTGGTAAAAAGTTCAGTTCTTGGACTTGTCAAAGTTCTCATGGATTAACAACTAGCAGAAAATGTCATTCAACTAAACAAAAGGGCTTCTTTATACAAAAAATAAATGCTCTGGATTAAAACAGGCAACTTCATACATCTTTACTTTTAAGCATTTTAATTACACTTTTACTACTAAAAGAAGGATCATGGTACAAGGTTTACAATGGCACACATTGCCCTAAAAACCGACAAGTTAAAACCTGAGAAGTGTTTTTCATTTTAGAAGTTTGAACATCATAGTGAAATCCTAAAAGAAATTCAACATTAATGCCACAGATTGCCAATATGGACAAAAAAGCTGTACAACTTTCAGGACATTTCAGACAGAAAAAATGCCATAAACACAAAACTACAGAATGATATTAATACTGGCCCCATTCATAATCTACTGGTATGTCATATCCCTACATATGTATCTACTTAAAATTCTAGAAGAAATGGGACAAAAAAGGACTTTTACCTGACTCCAGTAAAAAGAACCAAGGACTGGACCACACATCCAACTCACCACCACCTCTACTGACAGCAAGAGTGATTGGTACCAGCTAAAGCAACTCTCAAACCCCCATTTGGACCATGCCATACTGAACATCATACAGGGGGTGACAGTATTATTCACACAAAAATTAATCTTTGCTGATCCTTCAAACATCCTGAAAATAACAATGTAGTATGTACATCATTTGTAACATAATGTTTCTTTTATACTTTTGAGTATAAACTCCAGTGCTAAAAGCATATAATGTGTCATCCCTCTGAAAGTGGTATGGTCCAACCAATGGGCAGACATATCCATCTGCCCCGCCCATTTTCACCACATGATTACAAGCCATTAGTGATTACCATGGAGATAACATCTTCCCTTATATGGAAGTGCCAACTTTCTCACAGACAGCCTGACACCTCCAAGCAGATATGGAAAGTCAAAGTTGGAGAAATGTTATGATTTTGCCTTTTTATATCTTCTTGTGACAGAGAATGCCTTTGTCTGTGATAATCTTTTGTAAGAAGAATAAAATACTTTTAAACATACATTTCATGTCTAGGTTGGAAGGTTAAAAACAATATAACATAAATTCTTTGAAAGTGAAAAAGAAATATTTTCTTCTTGAACCTAACAAAGCAATTATGCTGTGTTATCAAAAAAACATGTTTTACTCTTTAAAAAGTTTGTATTCAGACCACCTTTGGTCTATAAGAACACATAAATATTTGAAACTTCCTTGGTTTTACGAAATACTTTTTCAAATATGAGCACAGCACACAAAGAAAATATATACATTTAAGTCTCACGCACACAACCATATTTTACTACGTGCCTCAACTAAACCCAGAAAAAACTCCCAATGTTTTTCTATCAACAGATGGGCAAACAGGTCTTTTATGCTGACAGATTGTATGTAACCTTTACTGTCAATATGTAGGAGTGGACACCACACACCTGCAACAACCTGGGCAAACATGTAGAATTGACACACCCTTATTTCTTCAGGGGCTAAGAAACAAGCAAGAATTAAGCCTTAGGAAAACACTTGAGTTCCTAAATGCAAATATGATCTAATACTGTCTATAATTGCACTTCATAGAAATACATAACATATTTGTTTTTATTGCTGGACTGCTTAAATGCTATAAATTGTAAGAAATGAGTACAAACAGAAAGAAACAACATCCTGACTCCTAGGATTCAAATCAGCTGCGCCAAATCCAGGCTGCCAGATCACGAACCAAGACGCTAAACCACTACGCTAAAAGGCTGATAGCCGTTTGGTACTGTCGGGTGTCAGTGCTTGAACCCCACTGTTGTAAAAATTTGAAATCTTTTACAATGACAATGAAGTTTATTGCATATTCATGCCCCATTGGGGCTAAATGCAGTCAGTTTGGTACATAGTAAGTAATTGGAAAGCTATACATATATATTACAGTTTACATGCTTCTTCTCTCTTCTTAAAACATGCGTGGACGAGCTTACAGAGTTTTTCCAGTATATCGTAGTTAGATGATGACATAAGGTATTTGAACAGATTTTCCTTCGTCAGGTGCGCATATTTTTTATCTGTATGTGTAGCATTAGCGAATGCATTTCGCAGATCTTTGTACAGCGAACATTCTAGGACAAAGTGTACTTCGTTTTCTACATACATGAAACTCTTATCGCAAAATATACATAGTCTATCATCAGGAGGAGTTCGGTTATATCTACCAGCTTCAATTTCCAGTGGATGATCGCTTATCCTTAGTTTGGTCATGGCCCGGCGATATCTAAAATTTGCTATATCCAGATATTTTTCTCTTTCATACCAATGCTTAAATTTTCTGTAAGTTCTTAACTTATTTCCTTGATTTTCCGTCGTGCCAGGAGAGTTAAGATCTGAGAAGAAGTTTTGAATAAAGTTGTCTTTTAGTCTTTGTTTTATTTCGGACTGGGCGAATGAAGTGTTGCGATCACTGTTAATCAATAGGTAGGCAAAACCTGACTCCTCCAGGATTTTACTAACATTGGATAACCAGCATGGTATGTTACGTTTGTGTAAGTCCTGTTGTACACGGAGAGCTTCAAATTAAAGGCTACTTGTTGGTACTTCTTTAACTAATCTTTTGTAATATGAATACAATCTTGTATACACTTCAATCCACAGGGGGTACCTTCCAAGTTCTGCCCTTGTTGCAAGGTTACTCGCATTTTTTCTTACCCCTAAAATTGATTTGCAAAACTTAAGATGAAGTTGTTCAATAGGAGACTTGTCATTTAATCCACTCTTGCCCCATACCTCTGCCCCGTAAGTTAATATTGGGACTATGCAGGCATCAAATAGTTTACAAAATACTGACACTGAAGGATTGCTGTCCCCCAGGGTTGTTTTGATGCTGAACAGAGCCCTGGCAGCCTTTTTTTGCAGTGCTTTCATTGCTGTGGTGAAGACAGTGACTTCATTTTTGTGGTTTTATACACTCTCCACCACAAATTCAAAACACCAAGAATATGTCTTCATTGTATGATTACTGTATTACAAGATACATCATGACAATGATTAAAACATTGGCACAGAATGTTGTTGCTAGCATCCAACGACAAGAACTTCAGACATTCCTAATGTTGTAGCAACTTCTTTGATGTTCCTACCAACCCTTGTACAAACATGTTAACATCATCAACAAGAGAAACCTGCAATCTACGAGAAACAAATGAGCTATGCCCATATCAACCCAGGTCTTTGATAAAACATGTTTTGTTCTTAACCATGCACTACAGTCAAAAGTGCGTAAGAAGACCACGCAGGGGACTGATAAAATTTGGTCTCTGTGGACAGGTGGTCACTATAGACAACATTCTTGATATTATGAGGAAAATTACCATAAGTGGTCACAATGGCCTAGTGATTCTTATGTACATTTTCTACAGGTGGCCACTTATATGTAGGCTTGACTGTACAAAATAAAAGTTGCTTTCAACACCCTGTAAAAATACTGCACAACGAGAGAATAGTCATAAGTTAATACTTACATCGTAAATTCTTCTTCTGCATTATAAAATACAATCACAGTAGAAATTCATTAACCATTCTGAAAATAACTAGACTAAGATATTATGCTTTTCCCTAAAACTGTCCACAATACCAGTGAACAGAAGCAGTATTACCTCCTTCAAACTCTTGCACTTCATCCGCATGAACGACCGCGTACAATACCGCTGTCGTTACCTACGCCGTTAATTCTTCTTCTGACAAAATACAATCACAGTAGAAATTTGCTATCAGTAGAAAAAAATTAGGCTAAAAGTAAGACAAATTTTCATTTCCCCTAAAACTCTCCACAATACCAGTGAAAGGAGCAGTATTACCTCCTTCAAACTCTTACACTTCGTCCGCATGAACGACCGCGTACAATACCGCTGCCCTGACCAAACGTCGCGCTACCGTTTTCACACAGGGACGATTGAACACCGGCCACAAGCAGAACTAAGTCCACGGGTACTTAGTGGTACGTGCGGAGTGCTGAGATTTTCATAGGGAGGTTGGGTAAATATGCATTAGGAACTTAAGCCTGGTGCTCAGGTGATGGGAGAATTCAACCCCCTACCTGTAGGGGTGACCTGTAAGGTTAGACGGAATGCTGTGTGTGTGTGTGTGGGGGGGGGGGGGGGGGTTAAATTGTCGGAAGTCTACGCTTAACTTCCGCCAAACTTCGGAATCCTTTTCCAAAAATAATTTCATCAGGTTGGTAGAATAAAGGAGAATTGTTTTGGACAACCAATTTGTAGAGTGCTTTCTGCAGAATACACCTGTTGTGCTCAACCCTGTATATCTACATTTGAGCGGTCTGGCTATGAGTAACACGAAATCGAAACACCTGATTATGCTACGATTCCTAGGAATGTCTCCAGCTTTCAATTTTTGTCCGTCACACTCATTGTTGGGGAGGGGGGGGGGAGGATTTATACAATAAAGGTCTTCATTCATTCAGTAACCACAAAAACCGGTTCTGCAATTCCAATGGAAAATTGTGGAATTTCAAAGCCAATGTTGTCAATTGCCATAAAGCAATATTTTATACTTACTTACTGACATATTATAGAATTCAATAACTTCTACTTATATGAATGAAGTATATGTAATGCTAGTTCACCTTTATCCGTGGGGTGACCTTCATCCGTTATCTTTAAAAACAGCACATTTAGGAGTATCAAGTCTGCTGACAGTGGTTTCAAATTTGCAATATTTTCAAAATGTTCCGATTTGAAACCACCGTCCATCGACTTCATATCCCTAAATGCATTTTTTCTTACAAAAAACGAATATAGGTTACCCTTGGATAAAGGTGAACCAGCGTTAAATGAATTGGTGCTGCCTCCTTAGAAAAGGTGTTCAAACGTTTGTCTTTCAGCTCTTTAGCAAAGAACACACGTCAACACCTGGGCTTTGTCGCAGGTGTGCACAGGTAAGCCTTTCACAAACAACATTCTTATCAACAACTTTTTAATGCCCCTGCCACACAGCGAGAAAATCCATCAGACGAGACTGTCGGCGCTAGGTAAATGACATCTTAGGCAATAATATGCCCAGTGTTCTCTTGATCATCGCCCAGTTTTGAGAGGGAGGCCTGGCCAATATGATGGGGTTACATCAACTGTCAAAATACAGCCACATCAAAAAGCATTGTTATAGAGGCCTTCTCAAGATTGTCTTGAACACCTAAATATGTAAAGTCCATCCTCAGTTTGGGACAATTAAAATATTTTAGGGAAACCTTTGGGACAATATGGAAAATGGTAATTTCAAGGCCTGAAGAGACTTCCGCAGAGTGCAGTAGTTTTCTAGCAGTGTTTGGTAGGAACTTTGTCTAGCTTATACTATAGGGTATAGGCAGCAGTGAGATTGTGATTGACACTCTGTAAAAAAAAAAGGCTTCCTTTCGAACCAAATCTACCACTTGGTTTGATTTTTAGGAGTAAAAACAGGAACTGGCGGTCTAGCTTGACACCAAGACTCTGCAACGAACCATGGACAAAGTTCACATGAACCAATCTCTAGAAACAGGAAAGGCGTGATGAGGTTTAAATCAGGACCACATGTACTGAAACCTCCTCTCATAGCAATGTCACGTTCACAGCACGAAATCTGGTATTTAAGCAAGCTTAAACTCAACGTAAACGCGACGTTTCTGCACTCTTTCCGCAACTTAACGACATCTATCCGTGAACGTAAAGGTTCCCTTTAATGTTACCTTTACGTTGGCACTTAAAAGTGCGTTTCGGCACTCCTTCACGTGCCTTTCCGCAACTATTAGACGCTTAAAGGCGTCGTTAATGACAGTTTTTCGTAACCTATATGGGCGGAAAGCACGCGTTTATTAAGACATTTCTGCACCCTTTCCGCAACTTAACGACATCTATCCGTGAACGTAAAGATTCCCTTTAATGCACTTATATGTACGTTTCGGCACTCCTTCACGTGTCTTTCCGCAACTATTAGACGCTTAAAGGCGTCGTTAATGACAGTTTTTCGTAACCTATACGGGCGGAAAGCACGCGTTTCTTAAGACCTTTCCGTGATCTTTTGACCACATTTACAGTCGATTTCCGTCACGATTTCCCCACGTTTATGTGTCGTTTACACACCCTGAAAGGCACGTGAAGAAGTGCAGAAACGTACTTATCCGAACGCTTTCCGTCATCTTTCCTTGGACTATAGTTGTCATTTATTTTTAGTAAAGGCGGCGTAAGTTTAAACCTTTCCGCATCTTTAGGTAGGCTTTATGTGTTTTGTGTGGCTTAAATTGGAACTTTTGCATCGGGTATGCGTGTCTTATTTGGTGTGAATCATACCTACACCGGTATCTATGGCTCTTGCCGTCTAAACTATCTTGTGATTCTAATTGTGGACTTGGATTGGTCGACCGAGGGAACAATCGGTGTACAATATCCATGCACGAATCTCCGCTACATTTAAGTCCACAATTTGGAGTTCAGTGTCGGGCGATACGCCTGGAACGACGTCATTTCAAGCAACATAGTTCCATCTGGCCATCACATTAGGAAAAATCCGCTCAGATTCCCGAAGACGGGTACTGTTTTGTGATGAACAGGCCGTGCTCTCCATGTCTCCGCCAGCTTATGCTGGTCAAGACGACACAGTCTTGAATTCACCCTGAGTTGTGCCCCGTTGAAGACTCTCCAACATACGTACTCCGTTTCCGGCAAGCCGTGAGTGTCCTATGGTTATGTCCGTTCCGTCCTGTAGTTCCGTTGGAATCCATTTGCGGCAAAGCCACGCCGATAATCCGTGTGTTGAAACGGGTCCAAGGCTCCTTCTTGACTTGTCCCGAAACAGACGCCCTGCAAACTGGTTTCTTCTATAAATTATGGCATATTCGTTAGGTTTAAAAAACCCACCTTTGTCTGTCATTGGATAACGCCCTATCACATGACTGGCCTCTTCTGGGAGCTGCTAATTAGAAATTCAATGCCGCGTTGTTCGTTATTCATAGTTGACGGCGAATACATTTGAATTTGAAAAACACCATCCCCTTTGTACGCTGTTTAGCCAAGATTAAGCTAAACACAGCTGTTACCACACTAGAAAATACCAGCCTTTCAGGGAGAACGTGATTATTGCTTGTAGATAATAAATGTTCTTCCAGATGATAAGAAAGTTTTTTTGTACAATTATATAAACAGCAAACCCGCTATATTCCCATGATACGTTACCGGGTAGTGAGGACGCTATGTCGTCGGGATTCCAAGCTGCAAGGCACAGCCACCCGCGAGCGACATACTGGACAGGCCGCCCAGTACTAGTCTTCTTACCCTGAACGGGAACACGCCGTAATTATGACCACCAATCTTCGGGGGCATGTACGCAGTGCTCCCGGCGACTGTTGTTTCCTTTCAACAAGGAGGTTAAATATTTAATTTCCTCGCTTTCAACGCTACCTCTCCAACATCTTTTTCTGTAACTATCGATATGCACCTCTGTAAAGAAAGTTCAGAGAGTTTTCTGAAAAGTAAGCTCAAAGGCAAAGGTAACGGAACGATATCGGTAACATACAATACTACTGGAAAAAATAAACGCTACCTTTCCGACATCTTTCTTGCACCTGTACATAGCATCATTTTGTGTAAAGTGAGCTCAATGGTAACGTAAAGACATTGGAAAGATACCATATGTTATATTTATGTTTCACCCATGAGGATATTTTGACTTTCCTGGTTTCGTCAAACACGCTAACACAGAATGAGTTATTCAGGCGAAGTCGCTGCTTTAGTGAACGGCGCATGTGGTATATTGAGCGGAAAATACTCGTAATTTGGTAAAAGCTATGCCTCTTTTAAGAATAATAATTAACGCTACCTTTCCGACATCTTTTTTGCACCTATACATTCCAAAAATTGTATCTGCTATATGTAAGTTTTAACCAAGAGTAAATGTTGCTTATCTTGGTTAAACTCAACACGTTAACACAGCAGGGGCTATTTAGGCGAAGCCGCTGCGTTAGTGAGGGCGCATGTGGTGTATTGAGCGGAAAAAATGCCTCTTCTTCAAATAATGATTAACGCTACCTTTCCGACATCTTTTTTCCACCTATACATAAAAGGGGGGGAGGTTTGCTTAAACCTCCCCCCTTTTATGTAAAGTCAGCTCAAATGTAACGGAAAGACATCGGAAAGATTGTATCTTTTATATGTAGCTTTCACACAGGACGAGATTTGCTTTTCTTTGTTAAACTCTTTTCTTTGTTAAACTCAACACGCTAACACAGCAAGAGCTATTCATTTGAAGCCGCTGCTTTAGTGAACGGCGCATGTACTATATTGAGCGGAAAATACTCTTAATTTGGTAAAAGCAATGCCTCTTCTTCAAATAATGATTAACGCTAACTTTCCGACACCTTTTTTCCACCTATACATAAAAGGGGGGAGGTTTGCTTAAACCTCCCCCCTTTTATGTAAAGTCAGCTCAAATGTAACGGAAAGACATCGGTAAGATTGTATTTGTTATATGTAGCTTTCACACAGGATATTTACTTTTCTTGGTTAAACTTAACACGCAAACACAGCAGGAGCTATTCATTTGAAGCCGCTGCTTTAGTGAACGACGCATGTGGTATATTGAGCGGAAAATACTCTTAATTTGGTAAAAGTAATGCCTCTTCTTCAAGTAATTATTAACGCTACCTTTCCGACACCTTTTTTCCACCTATACATAAAAGGGGGGAGGTTTGCTTAAACCTCCCCCCTTTTATGTAAAGTCAGCTCAAATGTAACGGAAAGACATCGGAAAGATTGTATCTGTTATATGTAGCTTTCACACAGGAGGAGATTTTCTTTTCTTGGTTAAACTTAACACGCAAACACAGCAGGAGCTATTCATTTGAAGCCGCTGCTTTAGTGAACGGCGCATGTGGTATATTGAGCGGAAAATACTCTTAATTTGGTAAAAGCAATGCCTCTTCTTAAAAATAAACGCTACCATTCTGACATCTTTTTTTGCACCTATACATAAAAGGGGGAGGTCTCCATAGACCTATACTAATAAGAGTATGTAAATGAGATCAATTGTAACGGAATGGCAATGAAAAGATATCATCTCCTATTGGTAATTTCCACCTTAGAGAACCACGAAAATAAAAAAAGGCGAAGGTCAACTGATTGTATGTGAACGTATGGTCGGTTCAAAGCCTGTAGATGTTTTCTGTACGTAAGCAATACCCGTTTCATATACGGCACATATAAGGATGCTTAAAGGTTATGTAAAGATATTACATGTATTTAATCTGCCTTAACGAATACGGAAAGGTTACGGAAATGTAAAACCATGGTTTCCGTGGTCTTTACGATACCGTAAACTCTGCGGAAATATTTTCCCACCTTTAGGCTACATTTAAGTATCTCGGAAAGTATGCTTAAATATTCGTTTTCGTGCTGTGGTTCTAACAATACACTGACAGAACAGTGGTGTATATGGAACTCCTAAAGAAAAACAAATCATCATGTGTCAGAAATGTGTGATAGTTAACATCTAGGTCCAACATCAACAGGAAGATCATGTTTGTAATGGTAGATTGGGATTGAGGATGTTTTGTTAGTAAACGTAATCCCAACTTTCTATAAAACAAAAACATTTTTATTCCTGCACTGATTGTTTTTAAAGGTACATATTGCAGAATTTTAATAATTTTTTGACAGATATTTCAGGTTCTCACAAAAAAGTTGAATTAATATGCTGTAACTATTATTGTATATAATCAGGTAGATTATACTTATGATCTAGAAAAAATGGTCAAAAACTTTGTTATAGTGTTTAGATTGGTAAGATTCTACTGTTGGTACTATACAGAATGATAGATTGGTAAATTGGTCAATTTAGTTGCCAAAAATTCAGAAGGGAATTCCATGATTCTTATTTACAGCAATGGCAGTGGTTCTTTCACAATGAATCTCTGAAAAGATTCAATTACCATAAAACGTAATAAGGACTTTTCAAGATGTCCATCACTTCTTTGTGTCCAAATGCCACCAATCAATAATATATATCCCAGGCCACGCAAGGTTGGGACATGCTAATGTCAACATATCACAACAGAGACATCTCTCACAAGGGATGGATCTGAGGAGGATGGGTTGCTTAGCAACCTGGCCAAATCTCACCTGCACAGCTGTCAATCAAGTGAAGCCGGGCTGACTTGTTTTGAAGGAGTCATTGTTGGGTTAATCAAGTTATTACAGATCGTGACATTTGGAGCAGAATGGAGAGTTTGAAAGGGAATAAACAAGCTTGAGAGGTACTGTAAATGCAGCAATGTTCGCGTTTTCCGCCAAGCACCCTTACTGCAACCTTTTTCCATTACAGTATGTGACTGCAGTGCATGGCACTACCACGAACTTAAAACCACTGCGAACAGTGCACTTTCCTGCTAAGGCAAAATTAAATCCCAGCAAACTTAAATGCATTTACAGTAGTCTAGAGGTGTGTGAGGTTAGATTTGTGAATACGGTTCGTTAACCTAGATGCCAGCCTATCTCTGTGGTGTGGTCTATCGAGTATGTTATCACTAAAGTGTGTGGCTCTACAAAATGTATATATAGTATTCAGACTCAAAGAAACAACAAATTACCAAACACATAATATATTATATCTTATACTGATATTCACTGTTTGTATATATGTGATTTGTTGTTCCTTTCATCTTTTAGATGTAACAATTATTTTGCACTAATAGAAGATAACCTATTATAAAGAGAAGTCTGCTCTTTCAGACAGCATAAGCTGTATAAATTAAGTATTACAGTCATAGGTAATCATTGGCAAGTATACACTATAGGAGTCATAATATGGTACCAACAAGAATTTAAATTCAAATACAATTCAATCTCTACAACTGGATTAAAAAAAAAAAGATTTACTTCAAGATGTTTTGAGTGACAATCCATCACTCTTCTTCAGCGACAAAAATTAACTTCTAAATTCTACAAGACTTTTTGAGGTACACATACAGAAATTGAGTAAAGAACTCACCTTAACTCTCACTCACAGGTGTGCTAAAGATGTGATGTCACCAGGGATAACCCAAAGCATGTGGGGCATGTGACTTCTGCTCACCTGAGCACCTGATACCTGAAACAAGAATGCCAAAACACAGGTCACCTACTAGTCCTATACTTTTGTTGTAGCTGAACACAGCAATATTTGCAGTTGTGATTTTGAAGAAGCTAGCTGCTGGTTTGAAAGTCTGTTAATGATTTTTATTCAGGACAATTCCATTAAAATGAGGGGGGTGAGTAGAATTTAGAAAGCTCTTTTAACAGCAAGCCACATGGTAAAATCAGCTGCTAAATCTTTTAAAGTTGAACAATTAATGAATCAATCAATGAAGTAACAAATAGATGGATGGAAGGAGGGATGAATGGAAGGAGGGATGAATGGAAAGAGGGATGGATAGACGGATAAGACAAAAGATAGAATCTTTAAAGGAATATTCTTAAGGACTGAGGAGAACCGAGTTCATCAACAAAATCTAATCAATAATGAAAGCTTGGAGGGGACTGATCGATCCAAATGATTTATTTTTCCTTTTGACCATGAAATTTCCTTGTCAGTCCATTTAAAGGTACCCAAAGCATGATAAGTCTTTTCATGCTGATCAAATGCAATTATGAAGTCAATGAAACTTCCCAAATCTATATATACCGGTAGCCGTTCCACAAATCAGTACTCTTTGCTTGAGGTGAACATTTGTTCCAGTTTGGTTTCGAATTCTATTGTCTCAATGAGTCCTTCTGACAGAGAAAAATGTCCCATCCTTCCCCAATGAAAAATGTTTTAGTTTGACTACTACTACATGTATGTACACTGTACCACAGAATTGTTTTAAAACTGCAAACTTGAAACTCTGCAAAAACCTCCTTGCCCTTCTTTGGTAATTTGAAGTTATTGATAAAAATCCATATATACTTCAGATATTCTATATATATTGGTCCCCTTTCCACAAATCAGAGCTGGTCAAATCATGACCTCTTTGCTTGAGGTGAACTTTCATTCCAGTATGGTTCTCTACCTCAGTCCGACAACGTGACAAAGAAAAATGTCCCGTCTTCCCCAATGAAAAACGTTTTAGTTTGCCATTGATTCCAGCCACAATGGCCTTGACCAGGAGTACGTTATCAGCACTAGAACCATAAATCACTAACACAAAGCCAATGTCGCCGAGCCATACAAAATTCATGATAAATAGTCATGAATGTCAACGGTGGTTAGGACCGAGATTTATGGCTGGAGAGGCTAATGTTCCGGCCAGAAGGGAATTTTGGCGTCTTTGGACGTCCTTTTTTTGTGGCTCACTCCATTAACTGTTGTCAGCTGGGATCCAATATATTTTTGCCAGGATGTCTAACATCCAGAATAACCTAAGTTCAATAAATAAAAACTAGGTACAAATAGAATTTTTTTTAAAGATTGAAGGCAGAATTTCATTGACATAAGAATATCTGAAGTATAGATGGATGGATTATGATTTTTTTAATATTAAATTTGTTTATTGTTTCAGGAACTTCATATCACCAAAGAAGGGGAAGGAGGTTTTCACAGTTTTTTAAGTTTGCGGTTTTAAAACAATTTTGTGGTATGGTAGCCATATATTGCAAAGTGCAAGTGTTACGAATTTGGGATGAAGCGAAAATAAAACCAATGCGAACATTTATGGACTTACAGTAGCCTGACAAAATCATGCTTTCAGCAGTGGCCCTTCCACTAGCCAGTCTGCAATTACAGTCCGAAAATGTGTAACGTTGAAAATGGCTAAAGGCATCATCAAGTCAAAGTTCCTTCCCGCGCCTGATGGCGCATAGGGCGGCGCCCATCTCCATTTCAGTAGCCCTGGGCCACACAACACAATCACTACAGCAGGGGGCTAGTCCACTGGTAGTTGTGTGTGTTCAACTTCCATACTCTTTCCCAAATGCTGAATGCTAAGCAGAGAAAGCAGTATGTACCATTTTAAGTAAAGTCTTTGGTACATGTATGACTCGGCCGGGGATCAAACTCACGACCTACCGAATACAAGGCGAACACTCTGCCCACTCGGCCATTGCACCGGTCTAAGGGCATCATATATTTGCCTAAAGCCTTGTAAAGAACTGAATTAAAACTGCAGTACCTTATATCATGTGATAAACATTTTCACTTCATCAAGATGTTCCCAGTCTGTTCGAGTTTAAGAAAAAACGGAAAGAGATAAACGGAAGGTGACAGAGAATAAAGGTTTCCTTTAGAACTGAATTAGGCCATCATGATACTCTTTATTCAGAGAGAAAACGTTCCCAAGACATTTGACCTTCAAGGACAATTCCTTATGTTTGAAGGTCATGCCAATGGCAGACACCTCCTGCTGATTGGCTCCTCCTGTGTGTGGCCAGTTCAAAGGTCACGAAGGAAAACTGCAAGGTGGTGGCTTATGATTTAAACCGAAGGATAATCTTTTCCATGCTCTTTTGAAAATCTCCAGGCAGATCTTGCTGTGGCAAATGGGAAG